>NC_092125.1:86855958-86918072 GCF_043159975.1 Macaca nemestrina | reverse complement strand
GCGGACTGAGATTGGAGGGATCAGCGCAGACTCGATGACGCGACGGGAGGCGGGGCGTGGCCGTACTCTGATTGGTGACGGGTGAGGTGGCCCGGCTGCTGCCCGAAATCGTAGGACTTCCGAAAGCAGCGGCGGCGTTTGCTTCACTGCTTGGAAGTGTGAATGCGCGAAGATGCGAAAGGTGGTTTTGATTACCGGCGCGAGCAGGTGAGGCCTCCTTTGGGTTGGCAGAGGTGGCAGCGGATGAGGGGTCTGAGAGAGCAGGGATCTGCGACCTTCCACGAACGGATCCCGGAAGCGCCCGTCCCTGGCTTTGCCTAGGTTTCCCGGAGTCTCTGCAGCAGGTGTGGAGCGTGCCGGCCTCTTGAGGTGCTCAGTAACTGGTACTTGGTATTAAACATGACAGGGAAAAGGAAAACTAGAACATCAGTAAGTGATGAGTGTGGCAGTGATGATCCTGAGGTTATCAAGGGAATAGGGTACTCACGCGGGCTCCGCCCCTTTTCCATCTTTGCCTGCTATTCGTATTGATCGTCAGTGCCCAGCAGTTTGCTCCTGACCACGTGATCATGTCTTATACTACAGGTGTTTTGTCTGTACAATCCTTTTGCCTACAAATTTGAACACCCATGAGCATTAGGACTGTGGAGAAAAAACAATCCCCTTCCATTTAGCTCAGTGCTAGAGAGCTAACACACTCTTCAGAAACCCAGAGAAAGTTAACCTTTTCATATGAAGGCATGGTTGGGGTGCAGAATAACTAGCTCATAATAATTCCAGGGTTGCTCACTTAGTCTCTCAGCCTCTTACCTGTCATTTGCACTTCCATGAAAAATGTGTAGAGGATGAAGCCAATCAAACCATTTTTTCTACTAGTTGCATTTGGCATTTTTAAATGATTAAGATAGAGTACATGTTAAACATTTAAGATTGATCCACTTTCAATTATTCAACCACATGCATATTAACTAAGCCAGCTTGGTAGGTGTCTGCAGTTGGCAACTTTTTAGCATACCCTCTCAAGTGACTTCAACAGTTGATTGGTGCTTCTTATGTGGAAGGTACTGAAATAAGTCAGAATTGATTTTGTCTGTTTCTTTTACATATATTGTGATATGTGCAATTGTATATTAAATACCTACTATTCTCATGTGAGGACAAATAACTGTTTTTGATGCTTTGTTGTTGGTGCTAACAGATTACTGATGGTTCCAGGCTCTTTTTGGGTTTTAACTATTAATATATTTTCCTGGAATCAGCTTAAGTCATGAAAGAGAAATTATTACCCAACTTTTCATTGCTATCAGCCAGGCTGATCTGACTGATGTCACCACTCCTATGCGGTTTTACAGTGCTGGTTTTGAAGTTCTTTGTCTCCAAATGCTGTACTCATCCCTGCTTCCCTTTTCTTGGTCCTCATCTAATATTTAGTGTATTCCTACCTTCTACGTAATCACGTTGAGTTCTTTCTTTTTCTATTATTTAATCATAGTTGTCGAGAGGGATTTGTACATCCTGCCATGTTACTGATGCCTCATCTGAAAGATTCATCTGTTCCTTTATCGGAGATTTCTGGTGCTCCTTATTGGGTTTATGATACCAATAGGTGGTAAAGCCCTTGCCCCTGAGGAGCCTAGACAGCAAAGTAAAGATGCACATAGGAAACAGCTAATAAGATGCTCTTTTCAGCCCTTACTGGTGATATATTAAATCATTCTCATGAGTGGCATAATAAGTACAAAATGAAAACCACTGGCAGGATAAAGCCCAGTAATAGCAAAACTAAAGAACAATTCTTGTTTTCAGTCCAGTTATTGTGTCATTGAAGTTTTTCAAAATGAGAAAAACACAAACTAGACTGTGTCTCAAGCAAGTGACTATTGGAGTGGAGGATTCCTCCATTCTTAAATAATTGTTGAGTCTTTTATGTTTTTCTGGGCTTCTCACTGGAGGTCAAGTTGACACAGTTTTCTGAACCAGAGAGAAATGCCTCTACCTGATGCCATCCCAGATAACCCACATCTTGTGTCTGAATTGTCCTCCCAGTGGCATTGGCCTGGCCCTCTGCAAGCGGCTGCTGGCGGAAGATGATGAGCTTCATCTGTGTTTGGCGTGCAGGAATAGGAACAAGGCAGAAGCTGTCCGTGCTTCTCTGCTGGCCTCTCACCCCACTGCTGAGGTCACCATTGTCCAGGTGGACATCAGCAACCTGCAGTCCGTGTTCCGGGCCTCCAAGGAACTTAAGCAAAGGTATATCTCTTGCTGATGGATTTTTTTTTTCTTATGTGATTGTGCAGCATAACACTTAATAAAATAAGAGAGGAAAGAAAAACCTAAAAAGAAACAGGTGCAGTGTAAGCAGTTATGTTGAGGAAATCTGTATAGGGTGACCCATTGTGTCTCAGTACCACATTTTCTTTCTTTTTTTTAAATTTTTTTAAGAGATGGAGTCTTGCTCTGTCACCCAGGCTGGAGTGCAATGGCGTGATCTTGGCTAACTTCAACCTCCGCCTCCTGGGTTCAAGTGATTCTCCTGCCTCCACCTCCTGAGTAGCTGGGATTACAGGCACGCACCACCACGGTGGCCTGGTTAATTTTTGTATTTTTAGTAGAGATGGGGTTTCACCATGTCGGTCAGGCTGGTCTCGGACTCCTGACCTTGTGATCCGTCCGCCTCAGCCTCCCAAAGTGCTGGGATTACAGGCGTGAGCCATTGTACCCGGCTAGTACCACATTTTTAATCTCAATCATGATCATAATTATTTCATGGAAACTAATTTATGAGTACATCCTGATGTGTGATCAGTTGGTGTTGGGATTACAGGCGTGAGCCATTGTGCCTGGTACCACATTTTCAGTCTCAATCATGATCATAATTATTTCATGGAGACTAATTTATAAGTACATCCTGATGTGTGATCAGTTGCACTGCCTTACGTTAAGGTAACTCTTTTGACATTTGAATTCATTTTTTACATCTTTCCTTCACATAATGAATTCATTAAGTAGATAAGGCAAGTAGTGACATTTAACAAGTGAAGAAACTGAGACACAGAGATAAGGGTAATGTCCCTAGGAAGGTCATCCAATCTTATATTAGTTGAGTGAGTCAACCCCAGGGCTTCTCCCTGCTTCCTAAGGGGTATTTTTTTCCCTAGGCCAGTAAAGATTTGTTCACACCTTCACAGTAATTGGCATGTAATAGACATTTGATCAACAGTTGGTATGTGAAGGAATAGAGTATAACTTATAGAGTATAACGTATAACTCCCCTGCAAGTGAACACAAAATTGCATGTAGGTGCACAATGCATTTTTCTGGGCAGAGATGGCTTTTTATTTATTTGTTTGTTTTTAAATTTTAGGAGGAATGTATGATGAAAAGAGGCCAAGAACCCTGCACTAGTCTATGCCGCCCTAGGACTATCTTGAATAATTAATTTTCAAATATTTTAGTATTGAGGCACTTAAGAGACAAATAACTACCTTGTTTCCTTGGACAGTAAAATGAAATGGATAGAAACAAGGAAGCCCTTCTTAATGAAGACATTTGCTGAAGAAAAATACTTTGTATTTTATGTGAATTGATAATAATTTGCATTTCCCTCTTCCAAATGCACCAGTTACAAAGTGAAAGCTAGTTTTCTTCGCTCTGGCTCTTCTCAGTGTGGCCTTAGTCCTTTGTAAATGTGGTTTCTCTCTCCGGTACTGCTGAGCTCTAGAGTTTTCTGCCACATCTTAAAAAAGAAAAAAGAAAAAAAAAACCTGAGGAGATTTTCTAGGTTCTGTTTTCACATAAATTGTGATATATTCCATATCCCCTACTCCTCCATAACTTAAGAGTCTCCAGGGCTGTGAAACTGTATACTGAATGTCCTTATGGAGATAAAAACTATGAAGTTGAGAGAAGTTACGACTTTTAAATCATGTTTACAGGCATTCTTTTCCCAAACTTTCTTAGCCAGCTGGCTTCTTACCTGATTTGTTTAGATTTTGTTATATTCTCTTATTTGGAAGAAAGAACCTTCATTTCCCAGTTAATAATAGCCCATTCTGATGCAGTTTACTTTTGAGACCTAAAGTTTTAACGTTTATAGTACTGACTATTCCCGAATGCCTTCAAAGGTTCAAGATATTCGGTACTTTATCACAAGTTTAGTAATTTAGTATTTTGTAAGATATTTAGCAACTTAGCACAGATTCAAGGCAGTGAGGCTGTGGTAGCAGTGAGTTGTCCCAGGTACCCGTCATCAGCATTGTAGTGAAGTTTTGAGGTATTTTTTTTAGTTCGCAAAACAGCCTTTTTTTTTTTTTTTTGAGATGGTTGGTGTTATTCAAGTTTAGGAAATGATGGTTGTAATGATATTCACAAATATGGAATATATGAAAGTGTCCAGATAGATTCTTGCTTATGTCAAGAAACTGCACTCAGTGGCTCAAATGGATCTCTTCAGTTCTAAGCTTGAAGTCAACTAGAGCTAAAGAGAGCTTGAGATTCCTTCTAAAGGCTCAAGTAGCACCATCCCTGACGCCTGGTCTTTCTATCTGTAGCATTGTCTTCTATTAGATATGTGCAGATGAAAACTAGTAAGAAACAGTGATTCTGTTTTATCCATATTAGAGCAATGTGTCAATTATTTTATTGATGAGTGGTATGCCATTTTACTGAAGCCAGAGCTTAATTTGGTGTCTTTACTAAACATTTCCTCTCTGTTCCTAGCCAAATATGTTAATATTCTTAGATAAAAGTTGGCAAATACGGTAATAGAACAAGCAACAATGGATGAACTCACACTATCTTTGTGGCACTTATGTGATGAACTGATGGTAACAATATCAGCATTTTAAATGGTCAGTTTAATAATTTGAGTCATTTGTCAATTATTTATAGGATGATGAAGAAATATTTGTATGTGATCTGTATTGAAGACCATGTATGTAGTTCAGGGTCCTAACTTTAGAAGCTGTGGCTCTTAATGTCTTGGGTTAGTCAGAGACAGTTTGGTATATAGAACTCTAGGAGATATTCTGAATATTTATGGTGTCTGTGGGTATCATGAGAGCAGGCTTTACCTGCCTTGAACCTAGTTCAAAACCAGTACATCTAGATGAAGGCTTACATACGTTTAAAACTGAAAATGCTTTTTCAACTCATCATTTCATATCCCTTCCATGACAAGTATTCAGGAGGGAGCCCAGCAAGAATATCTTACCCTGATTCATCTTTTACAATCTCATTGTATTCTTATGAACTTTCATTATTTTATGATACATAGGACTTGTCCATGAACACTGAAAGGTTTCCACATGGATCTTCTGTTTTATTATATATTTTGGCATTCAGATTTCAACATTAATAGATCAAGTCAGGTGAATATCAATATTATATAAATTTTACTTATCAACCAGAGGAGATGTGGATTTTTTTTTTAAAAGCAAGAGACTTTGTAAGATGAGGAGAGTGGAGTGGGTTTAACAGATAGAGGGTTGCTGCAGTTCCTTATTGAGAGAACAGAGCTGGAAGGAATTATTGATCAGAGGTTTTACTTAAAGTCCACAGATTCTGTTTGAAGCCACTACCAAAGAAAGAATTCTCAGATGTTTACTGTGGCTAAAGAAAAACTGTTGAGAAAGAAATGCTGTAACTTTAATGTACTGTAAATTCTTCTCAGCTTGCTGTGGCTAATTTATTAATTTAAAAAGTATTTTTTGTCTTTCTTAGGCCTCCTTGATTCTAGTCACTCTAGAGATAGAATACACAATCTTGACCTGATGCTTTTACTTGCAACTCACAATCTCATTTGGTTGTTTACTTGCAGGTTTCAGAGATTAGACTGTATATATCTAAATGCTGGGATCATGCCTAATCCACAGCTAAATATCAAAGCACTTTTCTTTGGCCTCTTTTCAAGGTAATTTCCATTTTCTGGATGAACTGATTGGAAGGAATGTGTTCATTTTTCTGCCTAGTTTTGCTGGTGTGTTAAGTTGGGGGGATGAAAGGTAAGGGGTCGTTGAAAAGGTTGAAGACAGAAAAAGGAGATGATGCAACCATATCATGAAAGAAAAGCAATCCTCTTTTGTGGGGAGTGCTGAAAGTTCTGTTTTGTATGGTATTCTATGTCCCAGTACATTCTAAATGGTTGAATGGTTTAGAAGGTCATTTTTTGGTCTGCCTGGATATGCCTATTAGCAAGAACATTTTGAAATTAGGCAGAGTTCTCAGAGAGACTCCAACTTCCAGGAAAGCTACTTTGAACTATTTCCCAGTTGTATGTCAGGTGCTGTGACCAGTAGGTTGGGGAAATGCAGAGAACTAATGTCTTCCTGGGAAATTCTCATTACACATTAGTGTAGTGGCTTTCAAAAATTTCAAAAATGTTGAAACACAACCGGGAGAATTCTTATTTATAGGAATAAATCTTACTTTGTGACCCAGTACACTTACTCATAAATAGGCATTCTTACTATGTGCTACTTACTATACCAGTACTTTTGCTTTACTTCTTTTTCATTAAAAGACAGACAGACAGACAGACTCTCTCTCTCTCTCTCTCTCTCTCTCTCTTTCTCTCTCTCTCTCTCTCTGTCTGTCTCCATGTTGGCCTTGACCTACTGAATTGACCTCACAGCAGAACACTATATTAAATATGTTTGAAGAATTCCCAGTTAAAAAAACAACCTGTTTAACTTTGTTTTTGGCAATTAAACATACTTTATACACAGGAAGACTTTTTTCCCTTTGGCATAGCTTATTATTCATTTAGAACAGTTTACCTGTAACTTGACTGGGGAAGAGGTAAAGAGTTTTAGCAGCAGATTTTTGAGAGACTCAAGTTCCTATTGGTAGTGTGAGCTATACGTGTGTAAGTACTTCTGTGAATTAGTCGGGGGAAGGAGGGACTTTGGCATTTCATTTAATGCAATAATCCAGTCTGAGAAACAGCTATTTTTATTCCTGTCATTACAGAATCAAGGGAGGTATAGTTTATGGGTGGGGGGGGGGAGGCGGGGGATGGGTTGGGAAGTGTTTTCAGCATTTCCAGTTAAAGAAGCTTTAAAAAGTCATGCAATTATCTTCTGCTATTTCAGAAAAGTGATTCATATGTTCTCCACAGCTGAAGGCCTGCTGACCCAGGGTGATAAGATCACTGCTGATGGACTTCAGGAGGTGTTTGAGACCAATGTCTTTGGCCATTTTATCCTGGTAAAAAAGCTGTGGGCTTAATAAGCTAATATTTGGTGTGATCGTTTCTGTAAAGCTCTGGGCACGGGGCATTGCTATAGTTGAGCAACCAGTTAACTGACTTAATCTCATGTTTGAGTTTTCTTGATTGCATTTGGCTTGTTTATTGTAAGCATGGAATACTTCTGGAAGCTTTCCTAGTAGATTTTTCTTCAATAAGTGTACTAATAGTTTTTGATTTACAGAATTACTGCAGAGATAATATAGAGAGTTTCTGTATGCCTTACACCCAGATTCCCCTATTAACATTTTGCATTGGTATGATGCATTTGTCAAAATAGATGAATCAATTTTACTGCATTATTATTAACTAAAGTACACACTTATGCCGGTTTCGTTTTTGCCTAATGTCTTTTTTCAGTTCTAGGATCCCATTACATTTAGCAGTCATGTCTCCTTAGGCTCTTCTTGGTTGTGACAGCTTCTCAGACTTTCCTTGTTTTTGATGACATTGACTGTTTTGAGGAGTACTGCTTAGTGTTTTGTAGACTGTCAGTTGGGATTTGTCTGATGTTTTTCTCATGGTGAGACTGAAGAATGTGGTTTTTGGGAGGAATGTCACAGAGGTAAAGTGACATTCTCATGACATCATATCAAGGGTATATTCTATCAGTATGACTTCTCAGTGTTGATATTAACCTTGATCTCCTGGCTTGAAGTAAAGTTTGTCAGGTTTCTCCATTGTTAAGTTACTTTTTCTTTCTCCCCTTTCATACTCTACTTTTTGAAAGAAAGTTGGGCCGGGCACGGTTGCTTATGCCTGTAATCCCAGCACTTTGGGAGGCCAAGGCGGGCGAATTACCTGAGGCCGAGAGTTCGAGATCAGCCTGACCAACATGGAGAAACCCCATTTCTATCAAAAAACAAAATTAGCTGGGCATGGTGGCACATGCATGTAATCCCAGCTTCTCGGGAGGCTGAGGCAGAAGAATTGCTTGAACCCAGGAGGCGGAGGTTGCGGTGAGCCGAGATCATGCCACTGCACTCCAGCCTGGGCAACAAGAGTGAAACTCCGTCTCAAAAAAGAGAAAAAGAAAGAAAGTTACTATGTGCAGCCAATGCATACTGGCTAATGCTTTACCTCCTTAAGAGAGTGGGTTATCTACAGAAATTGTTTGGATTTTTTCCTGCAAGGGAGATTTGTCTGTTCTCTTTTATTTATGTCTTTATTCAGTCATTTATTTTTTCCACATGGACTCATGAATATGTATTTCCTGCTTTGAAATTATAAATACTATTTTATTTTCTTGCTCAAATGTTTTCAGTTTTAGCCACTGGGAGCTCTTTCAGTTGGCTCCTGTATCTCTTTGGCACACCCCCATCATTGTGGTTTTCTGTTTTTGTTTTAGCTTTCATTTTGAGCAGTTTCTTACTATCTGGCACCACAAGATGCTTCAGAATCATCTTATGTGTTTCCTTGTTCAGTCCTAGAATCAGATACTTTTCTAAAGACATATGTTTTCTTTTATCAGAGAATGGTTATTAGAAACCAAGATCTGGGTGCTTATTGCTACTGAGAGATCAGTGTCTTCTAAACCCTCTGTGCTAATAGACTACAGAGATATGTGTGTGCATACTAGCGTACTAACTCATGTATGTATGCATATCTATAAATATTTTTCTATGTAACTAATTCATGTCTCTTTTAGATAACTAGTTAATACTGATGTCTCTGACCGTAATCTCTTACCATATAGATCATTCTAGCTTCCTCCCCATGCTTATTTGTGATGTCTCACTTCAACAGTGACAAACCTGACTCCCACCATCCTCCCTCCTAATTGTTCAATTTCAGTATAGATGTACAGTGGTTTCAAAATTGTTATCTGTATTCTGCCAGTATATTTTAATACTTTTTTGTTCTTTTTTTTTTTTTCTTTCACCCAGATTCGGGAACTGGAGCCTCTCCTTTGTCACAGTGACAGTCCATCTCAGCTCATCTGGACGTCGTCTCGCAATGCAAGGAAATCTAATTTCAGCCTCGAGGACTTCCAGCACAGCAAAGGCAAGGAGCCCTACAGTTCTTCCAAATATGCCACTGACCTTCTGAGTGTGGCTTTGAACAGGAACTTCAACCAGCAGGTAAGGCCCATCTCAGTGATATGGAAATGGCAGGGCAGGTTCTCTTAATTACCTACTATTGATTTCCTAGTAAGGTAGCTGGCTTTCCACTAACTCTTGTAGTTTAGATTGATAGTTGGTGTATACGAAAATGTTAGGGCAGAGATAATTAGCTCCTGACATTTTAGTTACAGGTAGTTCATTCATCATTCTGTGGTTCTTCAGGAATTCTAACTTATGTTAACAGAGTGACACTACTAAAAGTGATAATAACTACTGTTTTGGTACTTGCTGTGTTTCAGGTTCTGTATTCATCTGTGTGTGTTATTAAATACCTGCCTCATTATATGGAGGTGGGTTTAAGTATAACCATTTTCAGATGAGGACTCTAAATCTCGGAGAACTTAAGTCATTTACCCGATGGTCACACAACTTGTAAATGGTAGAGCTCAAAATTGAGCCCGAGGCTGGCTGACTTTATGGCTTGGACTTTTCCCCCTGCACCATGCTGCCTCCTAGTGGTTGTCATAGCAGATGTTTATAGGACAGTGAAGTAGTTATAAAACCTTCTGGATAGTGGTGGTTTTAGGTAAGACTCCCAGAGCTCTGTCTCTATGAGGATCTCAGTTTATAGGATGTTTTACAGGGGATGGTGACCCTTGTTGGTCATACTGAGTCCTTGTGGCCACTATGGTCTGCAGTTTACTGCTTCTTTTATCTCTCTGTTGCCCAGGTCTAAATTCTTACCTGAAAATCTCCAGTCTTCCCCTTGGACATTTTCTTTTGTTTGCTTTGATTAACAGTGTTGTATGAGTATGGGGCTATGGAGAAGTTTAATTTCACTAACATTTATAAAAGACTTATCATGTTTAGGGCACTGGGCCAGGTTTAGGGTTGAGGAGAAAAGTGAAATAAAAAGATGATCAAGAATTATGTTTTCCCTCAAGGGAGCTTCTTGGATCATGAATTAGACATAGAAATATAAGCCTTATGTGATAGTCTAGACCTGGCTTATTCTGGAATGGCTACCTTTATCAGGTGGTATTTTGTGATCTGGCTCTTAGAATCATGCCCCCCCTTTTTTTGAGACAGAGTCTCGTTCTGTTGCCTAGGCTGGAGTGCAGTGGCACAATCTCAGCTCACTGCAACCTCCATCTTCTGAGTTCAAGTGATTCTCATGCCTCAGCTTCCCGAGTAGCTAGGATTACAGGCATGTGCCACCACACCCACGTTTTGTATTTTTAGTAGAAACAGGGTTTTACTGTTTTGGCCAGGCTGGTCTCGAACTCCTGATCTCAGGTATCTGCCTGCCTCAGTCTCTCAAAGTGCTGGGATTACAGCGCCTGCACCCAGCCTGAATCATGCCTCTTATAAAGTTGAAGCTAAGAGCATACTTTCTAGGACTGAATTTGAATCCTGACTCTTTGTAACCCTAGGCATATTATTTAATCTCCCTATGCCTCAGTTTCCTCATCTGAAAAATAGGGATAGTAATAGTGCCTGCCTCACAGATTTATTGGGAAGATGGACTGAGGGGATCTGGATGAAGCACTCACAGCAGTGCTTTGTATTCAGAATGTGAGTTTGTGTGTGCATGTGTCTGTACAAATACATACATGTGGATATGCATGAGCGTGTATATGTATTTGTGTGCCTACCCATGTGTAGGGGGTTCATATGTACGTGTACAGGTTTTGTGGGTGTGTGCACATGTGTTTGTGCATGTATTTTTTGGGTGTGTGCACATGTGTAGGTGTTGGTGCATGTGGTCTGCAGATGCCTGTACGTGTTCTTGTATAGGCTGTTAATATTGCAGGTTGGACTCAGCATGTTGGCCCCATTGTGCACCTCCTTCCGAAGTTTCTTGAGACGTTTAAAAACTTGTCACAACTGCTTCCTGGTACTCTGAGAACTCCCTTTTAGAGGAATTAGCTTTTCCTTTCATAGAAAGGTCTGGGATTCTATTTAAGTCTCAGTTATCAAGTAAGGTTTGGGATTCTATCTTTTATGAAAGAGGGAGATTTAGCTATTGCTTGTAAAATCTGTTGAGATTGGTTCTCAGCCAATGACTTTTTTCTCCCTGGCCTTTATGAGGAAAGAAGCAGCTGAGAAAGAATGACATTACAGTATTCCTTTTGAAGCCCTGTGTTACTGGAAATGTTGTCAGGTTCTATATAGACTGCCTGATAGACTTGAATCATCCATGCATCCTCCCCGACTCAAGCCATATAGAAATACTCAGGATCATCACAATTTAATCCCTATAATTAAACAAATGGAAGGATACAGTCTTGGTTAAGATTGTCTTCTTCTTTCTTTCTTTTTTTATCTCTCAACATCAGAAAATTATATATGTTGGAAACCCTGGATTTTAGTTTGAAGATTTCTTCATTTAGGACAGAATAGTCCACAAGTGTTCCTAGGTAGTTCCTAGAATAAGAACTTTTCCTTAGCTGTTTTGGGGGCAGAGTACATTATTTTCTTAGGAAAAACTTTTGGACTATCATGAGGATAAGTCTTAGCTCTTGACTTTTTTCTAGAGGATTGTTGGTAAATCAAGGGGATTCTCAGGTTCTGTCTGTAACAGACAGTTCAATGAACAGATAGCACCCTAAGCAACAGAACCTGGAGGCTTTTCCTCCTTTATTTGGTGCTGCAGAGTCTTGGCATTGCCTGACATGGATCAACCATCCCTGAGAGTCCCCTTGATTTCCCAGCAATCCTCTAGAAAAAAGTCACAAGCTAAGACTTATCCTCATGATAGTCCCGGGGCTCCAGGGCTTAACTATAGATCACTTAGGACCCTTTAGATTAAATAAGCTCTGTGTTAATTGGGGCTCTCTTTATAGGGTGGAACTTTCTAAAATGAGTTCTAGGCTAAGGACCTGATTTAGAGATCTTCAGTTGGAGAAAGTGACAGCACATACAGCCTGATGCCGGGAGCACCCACCTCAAGCTAGACGTATGGGTCTTATGTACCTGCAGGGAAACAGACACATACTTTAGGTTTAACTGTCTATTTATTAGGCCAGAAACTTCTTGAAGGCAAGGACTGTACTCCGTACATCTTTTAATCGTAAATGCTCATGATTATTGAAAAGTTGATCTTCAGTTAAGCCAATAATAGGGAAAACTCAGATAACCAGGCCCTGCTTTTCTCCCCCAGCTTTAAGATTGGTTATTTTTTATACTGCAAGGTTCATGAGAATAGAGACTTTGTCCTACTAATTTTTACATCCTGGGTGCCTCTCACAGTGGGTTCTCTTAATACATGATTCTTCAACATAAATGTTTTACCCACCTTCAGAGACAACTCAAAACGTAAATTCTTTATTACCTGACTTCTGGCTCATGTACATACCTCTTTTATTAACTAGCATGTAGCTGGACTGAGTCAATATACATTAAGTTAAAGTCTTATTGCTACCCCTGTCTGTTCCTAGGGTCTGTATTCCAATGTGGTGTGTCCAGGTACAGCACTGACCAATTTGACATATGGAATTCTGCCTCCCTTTATATGGACACTGTTGATGCCGGCAATATTGCTAGTAAGTGATGAATACTTCTTTTCTTAGCTCATAAAATCTCTTTTTGGGACCTGGAAGATGTGTTTAAGGGTTGGGGAATGATTTAAGGAATGAACCTGAATGCCATTTAACTTGAGGTTTTGAACTTACTAAATGTGAAACCTCTGCTTAATATTTCTAAGTATTACTGCCACACCACCATTTGAGTGTCCACTTCTCTTTAAAGGAATGTTTCATTGCTCATGCACCACAGATCCCAAGAGTTCTGTAATCATATAATTTCAGAAAACCCATGTTAAACATGGTTAAACTGGACTTCTCTAAGTTTTCAAAGTGGTCATGCGCATTAAAAGTTCCCAAAGAGGGGATAATTGTACATTATGTAACTATAGAACCATATTTTTGTTTCGTGATTTGAACATCTTGCAGGACCATCGTTTCTCTGGCACACATTGAAAAATGCTATTTTTAGGAAATGATTCTCCCTTTAGGGCTCAGGAAGAAATATCTCTCCTTTAGGGCAGGCATAAAGAAAAGATCAGAAGTAAATAGACCTTCGTGTTAAAAGTGGTTGATTTGGAGTATGGAGATTAAGTGATGTTTCTTTTTTGACCTCTATTTTTTGTTACTTAAAAAATGTTCTATAATCAGAAAGGCAAGTTTTCTTTTTTAATATTTAAATGAATAATTATTTTGTGACTGTATTCTAAACTACCACAAAAATAACTGTTGTTTTCTTTTCTGCAGCTTCGCTTTTTTGCAAATGCATTCACTTTGACACCATACAATGGAACAGAAGCGCTGGTATGTTACTGAAGTTTTTATAACTTGTATGATGGCTTAGCAGATGTGAATTACAGGTTCACTTGTGGTAGAAATAATTTCGACAGAAGAGATAATAAGAGAATAAGCTCTGTGAATAATCGAGGTCCTGTTTGGAGCTAAAGCGGACTATAAGGCTAAGCGCAGAACATTAGGAGTGAAGTTTGCAAGTTTGACATTTACCATGGCACTGGGCACCATGACTATAGGAAAAACACTTCTTTAGAGGCAGGATATACCAGCAGCTGGAGGAGAGACAGAGCAGTGGAAAGCTGGAGGGGCAGGCAAAGCAGGACGATGACTGCACAATCAGTCCGTGATTTCCCACGGAGAAAGAGCATCTTGTGGGTCAAGAGCCAAGATAACAAAGTTCAACACCATTCCCCTCTATGAAGATTTTCTTCCCTTTCTTAGAGGATCAAGTTGTTATTTTATTAGGAAGCCAGCCGAGTTCCTTAAATCACACATGGCAAATGGGTTGCGTGTGTTTCCTCATCAATGGCAGACATTACTAATGGGCTATAATACTCCTTTCTGTTGTACACAAGTGGTGTCTCTGAATATTCTTCAACCCAGAGCTCCAGAGGCAGCCTCTACTAATGGATCAGAATTGTCCTACATTAAAAACGCATTGTATCTGAGTCAGTTCTTTATGTTTGTCTCCCTCATTCCATTGAGCTCCTTCAGGAATTTTGCTATTCACTTTGGAAACCTAAGGACCTAGCACTGTAGTACTTAGTAGATTATTAAATCTTGACTTAATTGAAATTAGCTAAGGAAAACATAAATGGAATTGGCTTTGATGATCTTGTTTTGGTAAATGTTACAGAAATAAATGTGTTTATTGTAGGAACACAAATTGATTATAGAAGCAAGTGCTTTTAAACTATATTTTAATTAGTTCTCAATACATTTGCTAAACCGTTCACTGATGATATTTGAGAGGATGTTTATAATTTGTCTGGGGAGCTCTATAAAGTGCTGATTGTGAATCTCCACCAGCCTCACTCACCTTGGGCAGAAGAAACAAATCATTGACACATCCTTCCTTTCCAGGTGTGGCTTTTCCACCAAAAGCCCGAATCTCTCAATCCTCTGATCAAATATCTCAGTGCCACCACTGGCTTTGGAAGAAATTACATTATGACCCAGAAGGTAAATGTGCTTACATTGTTGCACTGATGTTTGCTGCTGGGTTGATGAATTAAGCCCGTGTTCCTGACCAGCCCCTCAGCCCCCCAGCTTCCCTTCTCTGAGTACTCATTGTTCACCAGCATCACACTGGCCTGATTTTATTTCATCCTGCTCTCTCCTGTTTCTTGCACATCTTGTTCTCCTGACCTAAGCTGCTCTCAGCCTCTTGATGATTAATTTCTGCTCATCCTTCAGATCAGCTTATCCCATAGCCTTTAGTGACCCTGTAGACCAGGCCTGGGTGCCTCTGTGGTAGGCTTTCTTGACATCCTGTACCTGTTGCAGATCATGCTTGTTCACCTTCGGGTTCCTCTGTCAGAATGTAAGCTCTGTGAGGAGGAGGGTCATACCCCATTTCCTAGCGGACTGCCTTACACATGGTAGACGCTCAGTAAATACGTTGCAAGTTGGATGAAATAGGAAGTGTTTTTCTGTGTGAACTTAACTTCCCTTTGAGTATTCAGTTCTGCTTGTGACAATTATCAGCTTTAATAGATTGGTGTTTTGAAGAGGAACAGGATAATGTGCAGAAAAAAAATCAAATCAGTACTGTGTTTTTTAGACTTGGTGTAATCTAAAATGAAATCAAACATAGAGTTACATACTGGGGAATGAGAACATTTATTTTAAACTGAGAGAAGTACTTTGTTATACTTTTGTCATGACTAAGGTTTATTTCAGCCTTCGATTTTCCACCATCCAGCCTGTTGTGAGGAGGTATTAGCTTAAGATAAAATAAGATTGAGGTGACTGTTAGGTAAGTCAAGTAACTGGCATCGATCTTGGCGTCTGTTAGTAGCATGAGCTGAAAGGGGAGCCATGCACTTGGCTTCCTGTGCTATCTGTTCACTAAAAGTGAACCTTCCAGGTTTTTCAAAATACATTCTGTGGGATACTAGTTTCTTGAGAAGATTTGCAAGAAGCAGTTCCTGTAGCAAGTAAAATTGAACCATGCTTCATATTACGTTCCCCTCTTTCAGAGACTTGTACAGCATACATCAGCAAAGTAAAGGCTGTGAGAAGTTGAAACAGTTAAGAAATGTGTGTGAAATATTTAATCCTGCTGTTTTCAGTTCCTCACCATGAATTTTTTTTAAACCAAATTTTACATAACCTGTAACATCCCTTTGGGGAATTCTATTATAAACTAATAACTTACTTTAGGCTAGCAGAGTGTATTTGAACTTACTGTCTGTTAACTTAGAGGGAATGTTTTGTTTATCAAGGGAAAGAATGTTTAATTCTACAAACTGACATACTCATTAGCATTTTATGGAAATGCACTGAAGAAAGTATTTTCACCTTTGATTATTTGGGTAAGTCAGCTTTCTCTTCTGTTAAAAGATGGGGTTGAACTAGAAGAGTTCTGTAATGCTTCTTCCAGTTCCATTATAGAAAAACTAACATGATTGAAAATAAATGTTATTTTCAAAATGTTCAAAAGTTTATTTAATTTTTAGCCTTTCAGTTTTGTGAACAAAGAGGCTGTTCCTGAAGTTTAGGCTCTGTGTTGGCTTGAAAAAAGGATATCGCTATTTTAAAAGAGCTGAAAGTTTGCCTTTACATACTGTCGAGATTTCCTGCATGAAACACAGGAATGTAAAATAATTATGGATTGAACCAGATAGAATCTTAAATTTCTTGCATGTAAAAGCATTTAGGAGAGAGGCAGTCTCAGGCTGCCATGGCAGCTCCACAAATTGTCCGGAACCCAAGTTCCTTGCAGTCACCACCTGGCCATTAGGGCGTGGCCCTCAGGCCTGCGGCTGGAGAGTGGTATGGAAGAAGGGAAGAAAAAAGGGATGCTTTATTTCTCTTGAAGAGACTCCAGGTATTATTTACATCTCACTGGCCAGAACATAGTCTCATGGCTCTGGCACCCATTGTTTCAACAGGGGCTGAAGTATCATCTTTTATCTAGAGGGCCGTGAGCCCAGCTCAAACCAGGGCTTTTTTACTAAGCCAGATGGATATTAGGAAGTGAGTAGCCATTAGAAATTCACGAAACTCTTGATTTTTCTGTTTTGTCCTTTGATATCACAGTTGGTTGGTGTCTTCTGTTTCCTGGGCATATAGAAGTTGGGGGAGATAGCAAAACTCGGATCTTTCAGTCTTGCTGTTTAAGGGAAGCATCAGTGGGTTTGGTGAGTGTTGGAACTGAGACTGACATTTAGTATGTCTTCAGGCTCTCAGTTTCCTGACAGTCCCCACGTGTCTGCCACCATGGCCCTTTCCTGCTGCCTCCTTTCTTTTTGTTTCATATATTGAATGACTTTCTTTTATACAAATACTATTCATCTTAATTTTCCTTTCTAGACATCTTTATTTTTGCTTCTTTTCCAGATGGACCTAGATGAAGACACTGCTGAAAAATTTTATCAAAAGTTACTGGAACTGGAAAAGCACATTAGGGTCACTATTCAAAAGACAGATAATCAGGCTGGGCACAGTGGCTCATGCCTGTAATTTCCAGCACTTTGAGAGGCCAAGGCGGAAGGATCACTTGAGACTAGGAGTTCGAGACCAGCCTGAGAAACATAGTGAGACCCTGTCTCTACAAAAAGAAATAAAAAAATTAGCTGGGTGTGGTGGCATGCATCTGTAGTCCCAACTACTCAGGAGGATGAGGTGGGAGGATCTCTTGAGGCTGGGAGGCGGAGGTTGCAGTGAACTGAGATTGTGCCGTTGCACTCCAGCCTGGGTGACAGCGAGACCCTGTCTCAAAAAATATGTATATTTAATATATATATATATATAACACCAGAACTGACAATGATACTCCGGAACATTGCATACCTTCTTGTACATTCTGGGGCATGTGGATTTCTATCATGTTGGATAATATGCATTTGTAATAAACTATGAACTATGACTGTCTATTTTCCTTCCTTTTGGAATTATCTCCGAGAATGTGTATGTGTGCATGCTTGTATGCATATGAGAAAAAGATTGGGCCGGGCACAGTGGCTCAAGCCTGTAATCCCAGCACTTTGGGAGGCTGAGGTGGGCAGATCACGAGGTTAGAAGTTTGAGACCAGCCTGGCCAACATGGCAAAAACCCATCTCTACTAAAAATACAAAAATTAGCCGCGTGTGGTGGCGTGCACCTGTAATCTTAGCTTGGGAGACTGAGACAGGAGAATCGCTTGAACTCAGGAAGCAGAGGTTGCAGTGGGCCAGGATCATGGCACTGCACTCCAGCCTGGGTGACAGAGCAAGACTCCATCTCTAAAATTAAAAATCGATAAAGTAAAAATATTAGTTATTCTCTAGAATGGTATCACATCAAAATTATTAGAGTTCTTTTCTGAAAGATTTTATGTAAAAATAAAATCAAGTCATCCAACAGAATATCTGTTTATATTATTCTGTCAACTGGAGCCTAAGCTGTGCTCCATGGGACAAGAGGTGGACTTGAATAATTGTGACACAGGCACACACTGCTCCTTTCTTTGGCCTGCCCCCAGCAAAAGGAAGTACTGCCAACTATTTGAGTGGCAATCGGAACTTTGTTGCTTTACGAGCAATGTTTTTAGCTCTTTTGCACTATTTCTTCCTCCATATGCTGCTTCTGACAATCTCAAAATTGTTAGAATCCAAACAGTCCTCATGTGGTGTCCATGTGGTTAATAACAAAAACGAAATAGATACATTTTTGGGTGACTTGAATTATTTTTGGTTTAAAAAATATCTTTTATTGATTCTGAAGGAGTTCATGCTAATATTGGGCCTGATCCTTAACATTATTTGCAAATTTGTTTATTAGTGACCAACCCATTTTCATGATCATATCTTAATAGTTGTAAACTTGCAACGAGAAACTCGCATTAAGTTTCGATAAAATTTTCTAATTGGGTAACTGCTGGCGTAAGGTACACTATAGTAGTAGAGGAAAGTGGTGAGGATTTAGTTTACATGTATCAGATAATTATGCAAACTTTTTCTTTATAAATTTTCAAAGAACCACACCCCAGGCCTCACTTGATATGAAAAAAAATGATAAAATGCCATATACTTTTACTGTAAATATAACCAATGTAATGCCTGAAATCTAAAGTCAGTAAAATTTTGAATGAGTTAACAAAAGTAAAAAACGATATATAATTTCTTCACAGTTTATGAAGTTTTTGATTAGTTTCTCTAATTCTGTTGTTAAAGGTTTTCTATAAACATTCTATAAGTGAAAATGAGAGCTGCATACCACTGTGTCCACTGTCTTTGGGAGAGAAGGGTGAAGCTGACCTGAAATCGAGCTGTTTTTCACTCTTCCATTCACTCACATTGTAAATTTGGAAGAAGCACATTATGTATTGTGAATCTCAGGTTCCTCATATGTAAAGTGGAGTGGTTATCTTTTTGCTGCTTCTACTCATGGGTATGGAGTGAACATTTAGTGCAATAATATATGTGAATGAATAAAGAGCTTTTTAACACATTGTAATAATTTTTATTAGAGATTGATAAGCCAGAATGTCATGGTTCAAACACTATAATGTAAGGCACTAAGTGATGACTTCCTATCTGATAGAGTTGGTTCAGTTTTCCAAGTTTGACCCGGTAGGCAGCATCTGATCAAGTGGCAGGGCATGGTGGGAGGAGTATGGGCTTTAGGGCTGGGCAGACCTTGGATCAGATTTGGATTTAGCCAGTTAACTATCTGTATGGAGTTCGAGACCAGCTGTATAACTTTGGGCAAGTTACTTCAATTTATACCTCAGTTTGATTACATAAAATATTGATGCCAGTGCCTACCTTGCAGAATTGTGATAATATTCTAGTAGGTGCACAGCCAATGCAAATTAAATACCCAAAAGGAAACTTTAAACATGAACCAATCTTGATTTCACGTCATTGATGATGTGTCCCTAGGTTGGTTCTGTACGTATTTTCTGAGCCATTTTATCCAATTTCCTCAAAACAGGGAGCACTCCCTTCCCACACTCCCAAATGGTGTACCTGTACAATTGGTTCCTTTCATTAAACAATCCCAGATTTAACTCTTTTTGTATCTGACTGGAGTAGTAGGTTAAAGATTCAACTGCTAGGAAGTTGGATTTCAGCAGATGCCTGATTTCTGCCTTGATCTGGTGCATTTATTTTGATTTCCAATGGGTTTAGTATAATTCATTCGTTCCATAGATGAGCACTGACCACATGCCAGGCACTGTTGGGTTTTGAGGATATAGAAGTTAACATGTGAATGATAGAGTGAGACATCTCAAATGCTTCTAATAAGCATTCTAGAAAGAACTGAGAACATGGGAAAGAGGTAACATTGAGGAGATGAAGACTGAGGTTTTTTTTTTTTTTTTTTTTTTTTTTCCTTTTTTCTTTTTGTTGTTAGAATTGATGGAAGCCATGATCATCAGATTCAGGAAAAATGGCAAGTTCCAAACAAGATAGACACAGATAAAGAAAAACCTAGACGTAGTGAAACTGCAGAGAACCAAAGAAACTAACTTGCAAAAACAACTGGAGACAATAGATTACTGACAAAAATCACTGGGTGGATTAGCTAATGCCTGTAATCCCAGCACTTTGGGAGGCCAAGGTGGAAGGATTGCTTAAGGTCAGGAGTTAGAGACCAGTCTGGGCAACATAGTGGGATGCTGTCTTTACCAAAAACAAATCATTTCTTTTTAACATTGTTGGATTTGTTTTGCTAATATTTTATGGAGAATTTATGTGTCTAAGTTCATGAAAGACATTGGCCTGTATTTTTTTTTGGTTTTGACTGGTTTGGTTATTTGGCGATAGCAACCTCAGAAAATGAGTTGAAGTGTTCTTTCATCTTCTGTATTCTGGAAGATATTATGTAACATTGGTGTTAATTCTTCTTTAAATATTTGGTAGAATTCACCAGTGAAACCATCTGGGCCTGGAGATTTAGTTTATGGATCTTGAAAATTATGCATGTAATTGTTAATGATTATAAGACTATTCAGATTTTCTGTTTTATCTTGTGTTTTTGTCATTTGTGCTTTTTAAGGAATTGGTCAATTATTTCTAAGTTTTCAAATTTATTAGCGTAAAAGTTGCTTGTAGTAGTATCTTTTTAATGGCTACAAGATCTGTAATGATGTTCTCTAATTCATTCTTGATGTCAGTATCTTCTCTTTTTTTTCTTTTCTTTTTTGTCAGTCTTGCTAGGAGTTTCTCAATTTTATTGGTATTTTCCTAAGAACCAACTTTTGTTTGCTAAATTTTCCCAATTGTTTTCCTATTATCAATTTCACTGACTTCAGCTCAGATCTTTTCTATTTCCTTCCTTCTGCTTGCTTTAGATTTATTTTGCTCTTCTTTCTCTACTTTCTTGCTGTAAAAGCTTAATTATGAACTTCTTCTTAGCACTATTCTAGCCGCATGCCAGATTTTTTGACACATTATTAAGTTGTACATATTTTTATTAATTTCCTTTGATACTTTCTCTTTACTCATGAATTACTTAGAAATGTTGTTTAATATACATATTTTTAGAGATTTAAAAAACTTGTTATTGAGTTCTGACTGTATTTTTGTTATTGATTTCCAGTTTTATTCTATTATAGTCGGAGAACACATTCTGTCTGATTTCTCTACCCTTACATTTGTTGAGGTTTGTTTTATGGCCCAGGATATGGCCAGCTTTGGTGAATGTCTCATGGGCTCTCCTCCACACTGTGCCTGCGGTTGTTTCTTCTTTGGAATTCTAAGGTAATTTTTTTTTTTGCCTTTTGTCCACAGTTAATAGTTGTTCTTCAGGAAGGATGGTCTGTGGGTGGGGTACGTTGCTATAATTAAAAGCAAGACTTCTCTGCACTTTTTAGTTCCATCTTTATTTCTGTATGATTTTACTTTCTTCTGTTTCTTTCCTGAGTATAATCAGTTTTTGTTTTATTTCTTCCTGTTCTTTGTCTATTTCGGTTTTTAAAATTTTTGATGCATGGTATTTTTTAATGTCGCCAAATGCTTGTTTAAGGATATTTAATTCTGTTTCATTGGGTTAGTATTTTCTTCTCCCTTGTAGTTGTTTTCTTGGGCATGGGGGATGGTGGTTATTGTAGTTGTCAACTCAAACATTTTTTTTTTTTCCGTCATTTTGTTTGCTTCACTTCTCAGCAAAGCCTTCTGGTCACCCAGTCTAAAATTTCATCATGCCCCTCATATGTTCTCATCTTTCTTATCTACCTTTTTTTTTCCTTTTTGCTGCTTATTACTATCTAACATATGTATTTTACTTATCTTGTCTATTGCCTTTCAACCTACCAAAGTATAAGCTCCAAGATGATTGGGACTTTTAAAAACATTGTTTCTCTACTATTAGTGCAAGGCATATAGTAGGCACTCAATTACTGCTTGTTGTATAAATAAATACATGAACAATTGATTAAACAAAGGTTTATTTTAATAAAGGTATCATGCTCCTTGACATTTATAGCCTTAATCAACTTTTTTTGTTATAGCCATATTGAAAAAAAAAAAAAACAAACAAACTCTATCACAATTTCGATCTTAATTTGAAGTGGTGTTTGCAGTACCAAGTCAAGAGTTTATTGAGTTTCTGTCTGCTGTCATCGTCATGTTAGAATATTGCCTTGTGCTGATACAATTCCTTCTCATGAAAAACAAAAAATACAAAGAACAACAAGAATGTAGAATGAGCTTTATTCCTACTAATGGAACTCCACACAATAATCCATATTTCTTGTCTGGCACCTGAAAATGTGAACAAATTTCATTATCTGACAAGTCTTGTTTACTTATTATGTTTAATAACCATGACAATATACATAAAGGACTGTTGAAAATGGAGAGTAATCCACCGGGTTAAAGAGAGCTCATCTCACCATTGCTGGAGGTTATTCCTCACTGTCTTATTTGACTCCTGTTTCAAAGAAGGGAATTATAGGAGGTTTTAGAGCGGTTTATAGTGGAAAAGAAAAATCTCAGAGACTGGATGTTCGAGAAACATTTTTTGTTAGTGACTCATAAATAGGTTTAAATGTGGGTAGATGACACGGATGATGCTTTGGATATAGGCTATGCATGGATTTATTTTCTTTCTTAGGCTAGGAAGTAACACTATCGCACTCTGCTGTATTTAACAGTCAAAATGATTCTATATTCTCTGTATCTTTGATTGCAAAGTGATCTCTATTTATAACTATCATTTATATTCCACATTTGAAAGAAATATATTCACAAGCACCCAGGAAAAATGATTTATTATATGTGCCATATGAGTAAGAATTGATTACTTATCATTTATAACAATGTAAAAAATCCTATCCCACACATTAGTTGTGAGCCAGGCCGGATAAATGGGGATTTGAAAAGAAGAGAGATGAATGATAGGAGGGAAAGGAAACAAAGGGAGAGTGTTTGAGTCAAGGCAGTACTTTCCCCCTGCTTGAAACTGGAGGCAACTTCATTCCAGAGACATCTACAGAGAACTACAAGTTCTCTGTTATAAGGGGCTAAAAATAAATCATTTTATTCTTGGCCTTCAAGGACTTAGTTCAGGCACATGATGGGAATTAGAGCTAGATTTTAAAGTTCAGGGTAGAAGTGGATGAAAAATATAGCAAATAATCAGCCACAGATAGATCTGTCAGATTCTTATCGAGAAAAGTATGAATGGTTATCCAGGAATAGGGTTATCATGACCAGGTGATGCTTCTCCATGTCCAGAAACTAAAATATCTACATCAACACAACAAAAATCAAGATGAAAACATAGGAGTTATTGAAAGTAAAACCAAGGGCTTAATTTGATTAGTCCACCAAACTTATCCTGCCCTGCTTGCTTTTGGTTGTTTGCCTTTTGCTTTCGTTTTTGTTTTTCCCTGAAGCTGAAGGCATGGTAGCTGAAGGCTGCACCACTGAATGCTGTACCTAACCTTCACTGGCTACCTTACAGATAACATAAGTCACATGATAGTGGTCATTTCAGTTGTTTTTTAGGAACTTAGGGCAGCTCCTGTCCAGTTCAAACCAGTTGAGACTATGTACTCTTCAACTAGGCATGTGTACATACCTGAGAGGGAGCCTTTTGGTGTCAGAGGCAAAAACACCATTCTCAGATCATGCTAATGCTGATCTGAGACATATATCCTGTGAAATGCCATGGACCCCGATAATGCTGGCATAGATCACTGATTACCTCATTTTTACCCACTGCCATTCACCTTTCCCCATGTCTTAGACCACCCGCTTCTCTAATCCATAAATATTTCCTATCTTTGGGGAGGCGGATTTGAGAGCTGTTATCCCACCTCCTTGCTGGGATGTCTAATTAATCTTTTCTTTTGCAAAAACCCATTGCCCCAGTAATTTATTTACTGTGCAGGTAGAATGAACCTGGCTGGTATCAAAAGTACACAAAGAGACCTCAACAAAATGATAGTATCATGATAACTGTCCTATACATAATACATTTTAATAAATGCATGATTTCTTCAGTCATCTAGAGTTCTGTCCTTCTCTGTTACTTTTAGTAGGTCAGACAATTGTTCAAAGTTTGCAGCAGCTTGAAAGCAAATTCTTTAGTGAAAGGTGCCAGGTCTCTGGGGATAACAAGAAACTAGGTCTTTCCTACTTGGTTCTGATGGAAGTGATGGTGGGAGGCAGAGGCTGCTGGCCTTGCTCCAATGCCTTCAAGTCTTCCTGGAACTCACAGTTTTTTTTCTAGCTGTCATTCTCACATTATGATGAGCATCAAACCTCCAAGATTGGGACCCCTTTTTGTTTTCCACAGGGTGAGCTCTTCATGGGACAGCCATACACCCAAGTTTCCACTCACTTTCTTTCCTTACATGACACCCCCGAATCCAGGAACTTTCACATTGAGCCTTTGGGTCTGGCCCTGGAATAAGACTATTCTCATTTTCAGAGTTAGAGTTGTCAAATACTGATCTCTTGTCTTTGAAGGAGTTTGAATGGGAGAAGGGTAGGGGCTGAGTTCCTCTCAAATCATGAATATTTCTGAATTATCCAGAAATCTAAATGTCAAACAACCAAACAAATTGATAGTATCAGTGATTTATTCAAAATAATTTTGGGACAAGTGGCTAGTAACCGGGAAAAAAAAAAATTGCGGAGTCTTATATCACTGCTGTAGTAGGCGGAATTTAAAATGTCCACCATGACCTTTGCTGGGTTACTGTCATGATTGCATTGTTATGCGGCACAGTTGTTATTAAAATAGGGAGATTATCCTGGATTATTCAGGTGGGCCACATGAGCCCTTACAAGCTGTAGAGAAAGAGCAGAAGTTAAGTCAGAGAGATCTACAGCTACAGTAGTGCTCTCCTGTGGACCCTGAAAGAGCAAACTACCTTATGCCTACTTGTGCACAAGGAGGCAGGTACAATGATTGGAGGCTACCTAATAGTTTATCAATAGATGAATAGACAACCCAGTCATGGAGGAACAGACTAATGGGCTAATGGATTAATGGGTTCTTATGAAAGTGGGACTGGTGCCTTTGGGAGAGGAAGAAAGATCTGATCTAGCACATTAGCATCCTCAGCCCCCACACTGTGTAATGTCCTGCACCACCCGGGACTCTTGAACGTCTCCACCAGCAAGAATCCCCTCACAGATGTGCCCTTTCCTTGGACATTAGACTTCTCAGCCTCAATCGTCATAAGAAATACATTTCTTTATAAATTATCCAGTTTCAAGTATTCTATAAGCACCAGAAAACAAAGACAGCCATTCTCTCAGAAAGGAACAACTTTTTGATTTTTTTTTTTTTTTTTGGATAGAGCCTCACTCTGTCACCAGACTGGAGTGCAGTGGCACGATCTCGGCTCACTACAACCTCTGCCTCCCGGGTTCAAGCGATTCCCCTTGCCTCAGTCTCCACAGTAGCTGGGACTACAGGCACATGCAGCCACGCCCGGCTAATTTTCTTTGTATTTTAGTAGAGACAGGGTTTCACTACATTGGCCAGGATGGTCTCGATCTCCTGATCTCATGATCCACCTGCCTCGGCCTCCCAAAGTGCTGGGATTATAGGCATGAACCAACATGCCCGGTTCAACTTTTTGATTTTTAACTAAATAGCACATTGAGTAAAATTTATTTTTCTTTTCTTTTCTTTTCTTTTTAAAATCATCTATTTCAGAAAGGTGATTCATGTATTCTCCATAGCTGAAGAACCGCTGACCCAAGATGACAAAATTACTGCTGATGGGCTCCAGGAGGTGTTTGAAACCAACGTGTTTGACTACTTTATCCTGGTAAAAAGGCTTTGAACTTTATAGGCTCATGTGCTCAGTGTTACAGTTCTAATGGCAGTGCTGTTCTATTAAACTAATAGTTTTTGACTAATACTTTATACTTTATCCACAGGCCTATTTCTGCTGCTTCTGCTTCTGCTTCTCCGTCTGCTCCTGCTCCTGCTCCTCCTGCTTCTCCTTCTCCTTCTCCTTCTCCTCTCCTTCTCCTTCTTCTTTTTTTTTTTTTTTTTTTTTTTTTTGAGAAAGAGTCTCGCTCTGTCGCCAAGGCTGGCTGAAGTGCAGTGGCATGGTCTTGGCTCACTGTAGCCTCCGCCTCCCAGGTTCCAGTGATTCTGCCTTAGCCTCCTGGGTAGCTGGGATTACAGGGGCCTGCAACCATGCCTGGCTAATTTTTATATTTTTAGTAGAAAGGCGGTTTCACCATGTTGGCCAGGCTGGTCTCGAACTCCTGACCTCAGGTTGGCCACCCACCTTGGCCTCCCAAAGTGCTAGGATTACAGGTGTGAGCCACTGTGCCCGGCCCCTATTTCTTCTTTTACCACAATTCTAAAGGGTAAATTTTGAGGGAAAAAGTACAAACCAAAGAGAAATTGCATGCAGAATGATCTGAGATACGTAGATCAGTCCCATAAAGAACGTTGTTCTCTGCTAGGCATATCTCCAGCTAGAAGAGGACAGCAGGCAAGTTAAATGGAAGGCAATTTTTCATACCCATTTGTTAGATGTGTCATGTACTAACAACTGTCTTACATTAGTTAAATGTGTACAGTGTCAGTGTCAGGTACTGATGAAGAATGGTAAGCACAGGTTAGACCAGTGTTCAAAAAAATTAGTTTCATCTCTTTCCAAATGTAGAGATTTTCTGGCTTCTGTGAAATTTTCTTCTGTGCTCTGTCCTGAGTCACATATGTCACACATAATACTACTTTAATATCTGAATCAAGTAATTCCTGACTCTGGTAGGGGTCAGATATAATATGTGGATATTGGATAAACTACTTTTGCATCTAGAATTGCATGTCACAGAATTTGCATCTCATTATACTCAGGGACAATATCCAAGATAGGCGAGAACTAGATGGCATATGGGAGTCAAGTAGTCAGAAGAAATATAAGACATAGAACTAGAACAGAGTCTTGGAGCTTCCTAGAGGAAGAGGAAACCAACTCTTTAGTCAATGAGGTTTGGGGCAGGAGGGGGAAGCAGCACCAGCAGGCTCAGCACATTGTTATTATATTTACCCACTGGTGTGAAAGTAGTCCAGAACTTAAAAACCAATACAGTTGTACTGGATGAATATTTGAATCATAATTCTATTGCTAAACATTTTATGATTTATCTCCTTAACTCTATTTATTTTCATCCCTCTACAGTATAGCGGTTGCATGTCCAAGTTCCAAAGCCAAACTGCCTGCATTCACATTTCAGCTCCATCACTTATTAGCTGAAGGACTTCGAACAAGTTACTGATCTTTCTGGATTAAGTTCAAGTTTCCTCATTTGTAAAATAAGAGGTAATAGTCATTACCTCATAAAAGTATTGAATATCAAATGAATGAATATATATATACACACAAACATATAATTGCATATGCATATATTAAGTTTCTCATAGAATGCTTTTAATTAAACAATTTAAATTTCCTTACTTGGATGAATGGAATAAAAACAGAAGCAGAGTGGGGCTACAAGTTTTTATTTTTGCTCCTTCATGGTGTGGCTTCTCTTTATGAATAGGTGGATGTATGAGTAGAGATTTGGAATCTTACAGCACTTTGGAAAGCAAACCTTGCTATAAAGTTAATGTGTATGTTTTTATAAGCTGAGACATCTTCAGTTTTCTAAGATGGCTCTTCCCCAGTTTCTAATATTCAATGTGTTACTTATGGTAAAGCAAATTGATATAACCCCCAAATCTCAATGGATTTAATACAATACTTGGTTCTTACTCACATAAAGGTGATTTAGTGGTTAGAGGGGTAGTGTTAGAGACGTGTGAATGAGAACAACTCCATCTTGAACAGGAGCTGGGTAAAATGAGGCTGAGACCTACTGGGCTGCATTCCCAGATGGTTAAGGCATCCTAAGTCACAGAATGAGATTGGAGGATGGCACAAGATACAGGTCATAAAGACCTTGCTGATAAAACAGGATGCAGTAAAGAAGCCCACCAAATCCCACCAAAACCAAGATGGCCATGAGAGTGACCTCTGGTGGTCCTCACTGCTACACTCCCACCAGTGCTATGACAGTTTACAAATGCCATGGCAATGACAGGAAGTTACCCTATATGGTATAAAAAGAGGAGGCATGAATAATCCACCCCTTGTTTAGCATATCATCAAGAAATAACCATAAAAATGTGCAACCAGTAGCCCTTGGGCCTGCTCTGTCTATGGAGTAGGTATTCTTTTATTCCTGTACTTTCCTAATCAACTTGCTTTCACTTTCCTCTGTGGACTTGCCCTGAATTCTTTCTTGTGTGAGATCCAAGAAGCCTCTCTTGGGGTCTGGATTGAGACCCCCTTCCTGTAACAGTAGGAGTCCTTGCTCTGCTTCATATAGTCATTCAAGGATCCAGGCAGATGGCGGCTCTGCCTCTTTTTATCCATGTATTTTGAGATTAGTCTGTCAATATCCATTTAACATTTAGGGAAGAGAGAACATTACATGTGGGAGGTTTATATGAGCCTGATCTCAAAATGTACATATAATTTCAGTTTACATTCTGTCAGCAAAAGTAATTTATATGACATACCTAACTGGAAGGGAAATTGGAGAATAGATTCTAGCTGAGTACACAAGAAGAAATGTACATAGGTTTGTGAATAGTTAGCTGTTGTTACTACATGTAGAATGGGGCTGATAACACAACCTGGCAGCTTGTTTCTAAGGATCAAAGATAATGCCTTTAAAGTGTGCAGCACTGTTCCTGGAAACTAGGAGGTCCTCAATAAGTTAAAATGCCATGTGGAGATTATTTTTATTATTATAGCTGAGGAACTGTTTTCATTTTCTTTACCTAGTGTTTGTGGGCTTGGTTGACTTTGCTTATTTATTTATGCAGGTGTCAAATACTTCTGCAAACTCCCATATCACATTTTAAGATACAGTTTTTTGTTGTTGTTGTTGTTTGACTTCAGATTGAAGAGCTAGAACCTCTCCTCTGTCTCTTGATTATCTTGGATACAACCTGCAGTGCCTGGAAATCCCATTTCAGGCTTGAAAACATCCAGCACAGCAAAGGCCAGGAGCCAGAGAGCTCTCCCAGATCACCACTGCCCTGAGTGTGGCTTTGAACAGAAACTTCAACCAGCAAGTGAGGCCTGTCTCAGTGATACGGAGATAGCAGAGCAGGAGCTTCTTTGTTACTGTTGAATTCCTGATTATGAGGCTGACTACCAAAAGAATTGCGGTAGTTTCAGAAAGTTCAGTATAGTCACTTGAGCAGGATTGCTGTGAGGATAACATAGGACACAAGTGTTGCTAGTTGGTATAAAAGAACATTTTAGAGTAGTGAATATGTCCTTATGGCTCTCTACTTATATGGAGCCTATTCTCTTGCATTCTGAAACTCTTTGGGACATCTGATTTATCTAACGAATGATAATAAAGCTATGGCTACTTGCTATGGGACTGTCCTGGGCTCTTTATCTGTATTAGAAGCTTGTGAGGTAGCTGTGATATCTCCATCTCTCAGAGGAGAAAACTAAGGTACAGGAAAGACAGTATTCATCTAAGATCACCTGTTGGGATCTGAGGTATAAATTAATTACAACACTTTCCTTTTCAGTAAATGCGCTATTTGAGTAACATATGTGAAAAGAAAGTATCTTGGCACCCCAAAATTACTAAGGAAAACTCAAAGTGGAAACTGATTAAGGCAAACCTTCCTCCAATTCCATTCAAAATTATCCCCTCTGCTCACTGAGGGGATGCCCGGGAGGGCCGTCCCCAAAGGCGCAGGCGCCGGTTCCCTACCATTCGCGGTGCCTTCCCGCTCCCGGTGCCTTCCCGCTCCCGGAACGCCCAGGATATTCAATCCACTCATCGGGCGCCGCCTCAACCTTCCAAACCGGGGGAAGGGGCGGGCAGGGGCAGCGGGTGCCACACACGCCAGCCAAGACCTCCGATCCAGAACGCAGGGGCTGCTGTATCCGGGGGAAGGACATTGTTTCGACAGCCACCAGGAAAACAGTCCCAGTGCACCCGGATTCCCATTGCCACCAACTTCGTGTAAACTCCTGTCCGGGCAACACGCCAGAGACCCAGGCCTCGGGCCCCGTGGACACGCCCGGTGCCACGGATCCCGCTAAACTGGCGGGCGCACTCTGAAAATCTCAGGGCCCGCCGCACCGCACCAAGAGCACAAGGAGGTGCCAACAAAGGAAGGAGCCTACGAAACCCACCTCCAAATCAAGCAATTAATCCAAGACAAAACCCGTCACAGCGCTCCTTTGCTCCTCTCGAATGGACGGCCTGGCCACCCTGTTCTGGCCCAGCCCAAGCCCCCTCCACCCTATCCCAGCCTGCCCAAAAGGGCCCTGCCTACTGGAGCAGGGCGCTACCTCTCCAAGGCTCTATCACTCTTGCTCTCTAGCTCCGTCCCCCTCTCTCTTCTGGGTTTGCCCCTGCACCTCGCGCTACTTCTGCCGCCTTCCCTCTGTCTCTCTGTCTCTCTCTCTTCCTCTGTCCCTCTCTCTTTCTCTGCCTCTCTGTCTGTCTCATTCCCTCTCCCCCTCCCCTGTTTCTCTCGATCGCTCTCTCCCTCCCTCGGTTTCAATCTCTCCATCCATCTCTTCCTTGTTCTCCTTCAAACCGTTTGTGTGTGCGTGCACGTGTGTGTGTGTGTCTGTGTGCGCGTGTGCGTGTGTGTGTTCCTGCGCGCGAGCGCCCCGGTGTGTCTGTGTGTAGGGCTGTGGATTTGCTCCTGGTGGTGGTGGGGTGTGTCTGGGTTTCTCTCAGCCCCTCTGGATGGGGATCAGGCTGCCGTCTCTAGTGCCGACCGGGGGCAAAGCAGGGCCATCCCCCAACCGCCAACCCCCCACGCCTTCTTGCCCAGTGGCCGGGTTTTGCTCGGGACAAGCTACCGTGGTGGGAGCGTTGTGAGAAAAACGCCACTCGTGTCTCGTCCGTCTGTTCCCCCTTGGCCAGCCCTGACGGCTCTGGGTGGGTGGGGCAAGAGGGGCCCTCACAGAAGCCCCTGAGAGGCAAGGAATCCAAAAGAATATCTCCGCGACAGGGCGGAGTACTGGACGGGGTGCCAGGATCATGGGCCCTGGGCCCTGACGCCTCGGAGCACTCCCCGTTCCGAGCGGACCCAATGTGGTGGAAGCTAGGGAGCTCAGGAGCTGGAGAAGACCGCAGGCGAGCGGCTCCGGGGTACGGATGCGAGCCCGGCGGCCCCGGGCTGGCGGCGCCGGTTGGAAGCCGGCAGGCATGGCTGGGCCGGGCTCTTGGGGCAGCCAGGCTCCTCTGCCGGGTTCTACATCCATACCACCCTGAACACGCCCGATCTCGTCTGATCTCAGAAACTAAGCATGATCGGGCCTGGTTAGTACTTGGATGGGAGACCACCTGTGAATACCGGGTGCTGTAGGTTTTTTTGCTTTCTTTCTTTTCTACCTTCCTTTCTTTCCTTCTCTCTCTCTCCTTTCTTTCTCTTTCTCTCTCTCTATCTCTTTCTTTTTCTTTCTTCCCGTCTTTCTTTTCTTTCTTTCTCTCCCTTCTTTTCTTACCATCTTTCTTTCTCTTTCTCTTTCTTTCTTTCTTCCTTCTTTCCTTCTTTCTTTCTTTTCTTTCTTTCTCTCTTTCTTTTTCTTTCTCTCTTTCGTTCTTTCTTCCTTTCTTTCTTTTCTTTCTCTTTCTTTCTTTGTTCCTTCTTTCCTTCTTTCTTTTCTTTCTCTCTTTCTTTTCTTTCTCTCTTTCGTTCTTTTTTTCTTCTTTCTTCCCTTCTTCCTTTCTTTTCTTTTTCTTTCTTCTCTTTCTTTCCTTTCCTTTCCTTTCCTTCCCTCCTTCCTTCCTTCCTTCCTTCCTTCCTTCCTTCCTTCCTTCCTTCCTTCCTTCCTTTCTTCCTTCCTTTCTCCCTCCCTCCCTCCCTCTCTCCCTCCCTCCCTCCCTCCCTCCCTTCCTTCCTTCCTTCCTTCGTCTTCCAGTCAGAGTCTTGCTCTGTCACCCAGGCTGGAGTGCAGGGGCACGTTCTTGGCTAACTGTAAGCTCTGCCTCCCGGGTTCAATGCCATTCTCCTGCCTCAGCCTCCCCAGCAACCAGGCCTACAGCTGCCCGCCACCACTCCCGGCTCATGCTTTTGTAGTTTTAGTAGAGCCGAGGTTTCACCGTGTTAGCCAGGCTGGTCTGGATCTCATGACCTCGTGATCTACCTGCCTCAGCCTCCCAAAGTGCTGGGACTACAGGTGTGATCCACCGCGCCCTGCCTGCTGTAGGCTTTTGTGGCTTCCATCCTCCCTCCTATCACCCTATTGTCGCCATGCTTCCCAACCTCCCCTGACTCTGCTCCCCCTTTATCACCCGCCTACACCTCCCCCACCGCAGCCGGGGAACTCCTCCTGGGGTCCGCCACCAAAGCACCACTGGGCAGCAGCATCCCACTGCTTCCACCTCACCGCCGCCCCACCAGGAGCTCCAGCCCGGGAGGGCAGGGGGCTGGATCCCAAAGGCGCAGGCGTGTGTTCCCTGCCTTCCAGCTCCCGGAACGCCCAGGCCATTCAATCCACTCATCGGACACCACAGCAACCTTCCAAACTGGATGAAGGGGTCAGGCAGGGGCAGCAGGTGCCACACAGGCCAGCCAAGACCTCCGCTCCAGAGCGCAGGGGCTGCTTTATCCTGGTGAAGGATATTGCTTCGCCAGCCACCAGGAAAACAGTCCCACTGCACCCGGATTCCCATTGCCACCAACTTCGTGTAAACTCCAGTCCCGAGGACGTGCCAGATTCCCAGGCCTGGGGCGACATGGGCACGCCTGGTGCCACGGCTCCCATAAAACGGTCGGGCACACTCTGCAAGTCAAGGGGCACACTGCACCGCACCAAGAGCACAGGGAGGTGCCAACAAAGGAAGGAGACTACTAAACCCACCTCCAAAACAAGCAATTAATCCAAGACAACACCCGTGTCAGCGCTCCGTTGCTCTTCTCCCTTGGAAGGCCTGGCCACCATGTTCTGGCCCAGCCCAAGCCCCTTCCACCCTATCCCGGCCCGCCCAAAAGGGCCCTGCCTATGGGAGCAGGGCGCTACCACTCCAAGACTCTATCACTCTCGCTCTCTAGCTTCCTCACCCTCTCTCTTCTGGGTTTGCCCCTGCACCTCTTGCTACTTCTGTCACCTTCCCTCTGTCTCTCTGTCTCTCTCTCTTTCTCTGTCCCTCTCTCTTTCTCTGCCTCTCTGTCTCTTTCTCTCTCTCCCTCTCCTGTCTCTCTCGATCGCTGTCTCTCTCCGTCCCTCGATTTCAATCTCTCCATCCATCTCTTCCTTGCTCTCCTTCAAGCCATTTGTGTGTGCGTGCGTGTGTGTGTGTGTGTCTCTGTGTGTGCCTCAGCCCCTCTCGCCGGGGATCAGGTTTCCGGCTCTAGTGCCAGCCAGGGGCAAAGCAGGGTTATCCCCCACCACCGAACACCCCACGCCCGCTTGCCCACCAGCTGGGTCTTGGTCGGGACAAGCCACCGTGGTGGGGGCGTTCTGAGAAAAGGGCCAGGCGCTGCTGGTCTGACTGTTGGCCCTTGGCCAGCCTTGACGGCTCTGGGTGGGTGGGGCAAGAGGTGGCCTTGCAGGAGCTCCTGAGCGGCCAGGGATGCGAAAGAATACCTCCGAGACAGGGCGGAGGACCGGATGGTCCCGAAGCTAAGCAGGGTCGGGCCTGGTTAGTCCCCCCATTGTCGCCATGCTTCCCAACCTCCCCTGACTCTGTTCCCACTTTATCACCCGCCTACACACCCGCCGCTGCCGGGGACTTCCTCCAGGGCTTCCGCCATGAAAGCACCACGGGGCAGCAGCATCCCACCGCTTCCGCTTCGCTGCCGCCCCGCCAGGAGACGGGCTCCAGCCTGGTAGGGCACCGGGCCGGACCCCAAAGGTGCAGGCGCGGGTTTCCTGCAGTTCGTGGTGCCTACCCACTTCCGGAACGCCCAGGCGATTCAATCCACTCATCAGGCGCCGCCAGAAACTTCCAAACCGGGGGAAGGGACGGGCAGGGGCAGCGAGTGCCACACACGCCAACAAAGACCTCCGCTCCAGAACGCAGGGGCTGCTTTATCCGGAGGAAGGACATTGCTACGCCACCCACCAGGAAAACAGTCCCTGTGCACCCGGATTCCCATTGCCACCAGTTTCGTGTAAACTCCAGTCCCGAGGATACGACAGAGACCCAGGCCTCGGGCCCTGTGGGCACACCCGGTGCCACGGCTCCCGCCAAACGGGCGGGCGCACTGTGCAAATCAAGGGGACCACTGCACCGCACCAAGAGCACAGGGAGATTCCAAAAAAGGAAGGAGTCTACGAAACCCACTTCCAAGGCAAGCAATTAATCCAAGACAAAACCCGTCTCAGCGCTCCGTTGCTCCTCTCGCATGGATGGCCTGGCCACCCTGTTCTGGCCCAGCCCAAGCCCACTCCACCCTATCCAGGCCTGCTCAAAAGGAACCTGCCTACCGGAGCAGGATGCTCCCTCTCCAAGGTTCTATCGCTGTGGCTCTCTAGCTCCCTCCTCCTCTCTCTTCTGGGTTTGCCTCTGCACCTCGCGCTACGTCTGTCACCTTCCGTCTGTCTCTCTGTCTCTCTCTCTTTCTCTGCGTCTTTGTCTGTCTCTTTCCCTCTCCCCCACCCATGTCTCTGTCGATCGCTGTCTCTCTCCCTTCCTTGGTTTCAATCTCTCCATCCATCTGTTCCTTGCTCTCCTTCAAGCCATTTGTGTGGGCGTGCATATGTGTGTGTGTGTGTTTCTGTGTGCACACGCGCGTGTGTGGGTTCCTGCGTGTGAGCGCCCAGGTGTGTCTGTTTGTGGGGCTGTGGATTTGCTCCTGGTGGTGGATCCCCTCTCGCCGGGGATCAGGATTCTGGCTCTAGTGCCAGCTCCGGGAAAAGCAGGGCCATCTTCCAACCCCCAACCCCCCACTCCCTCTTGCCCACCAGCCGGGTCTTGCTCGGGACAAGCCACCGTGGATGGGAGACAACCTGGGAATACCGGGTGCTGTAGGCTTTTTTGCTTTCTTGTCTTTCTTTCTTTTCTACCTTCCTTTCTTTCCTTCTCTCTCTCTCCTTTCTTTTTCTTTCTTTTCTTTCTTTCTCTCTTTCTTTCCTCCTTTCTTTCTTTTATTTATTTCTCTCTTTCTTTCATTCCTTTTTTCTTTCTTCCTTTTCTTCCTCTCTTTCTTCCTTCTTTCTATCCTTTCTTTTCTTTATTTCTCTCTTTCGTTCTTTCTATTCTTTCTTTCTTCTTTCCTCACTTCTTTCTTTTCTTTCTTTGTCTCTTATTTCTTTCCTTCTTTCTGCCTCTTTCTTTCTTTCTTTCTTTTTCTTTCTTTCCTTCTCTCTCTCTCTCTCTGTCTCTCTTTCTCTTTCTTTTTCTTCCCGATGGAGTCTCACTCTGTCACCCAGGCTGGAGTGCAGTGGAGTGATCTCAGCTCACTGTAAGCTCCAACTCCAGGGTTCACGCTATTCTCCTGCCTCAGCCTCCCCAGCAGCTGGGACTACCGGCGCCCGCCACCAAGCCCGGCTCATGTTTTGTAGTTTTAATAGAGACTGGGTTTCTCCGTGTTAGCCAGGCTTGTCTGGATCTCCTGACCTCGTGACCCACCCATCTCGGCCTCCCAAAGTGCTGGGATTACAGGCGTGATCCACAGTGCCCCGCCTGCTGTAGGCTTTTGTGGCTTCCCCCTCCCTCCCTTCCCCCTACTGTCGCCATGCTTCCCAAACTTCCCTGACTCTGCTCCCACTTGATCGCCCGCCTACACCCCCACCACAGCCTGGGACCTCCTCATGGGGGTCTGCCACCAAAGCACCACCGGGCAGCAGGACCCCACCCCTTCCGCCTCGCTGGCGCTCTGCCAGGAGCCCGGCTCCAGTCCAGGAGGGCAGGGGGACGGATCCCAAATGCGCAGGCCTCGGTTCCCTGCCATTCGTGGTGCCTTCCCTCTCCCGGAACGCCCAGGCGATTCTATTCACTCATTAGGCGCCGCCACAACCTTCCAAACGGGGAGAAGGGTCAGTCAGGGGCAGCGGGTGCCACACACGCCAGCCAAGAACTCTGCTCCAGAACGCAGGGGCTGCTTTATCCGGGGGAAGGACATTGCTTCGCCAGCCACCAGGAAAACAGTCCCTGTGCACCCGGATTCCCATTGCCACCAACTTCCTGTAAACTCCAGTCCCAAGGTCACGCCAGAGACAATGGCCTACGGGCCCCTTGGGCAAGCCCTTTGCCACTGCTCCCGCCAAACGGACAGGCAAACCCTGCAAATCAAGGGGACCACCGCACCACGCTAAGAGCATAGGGAGGTGCTAACAAAGGAAGGAGCCTATGAAACCTACCTGCACAGCAAGCAATTAATCCAGGACAAAACCCGTCTCAGCGCTCCGTTGCTCCTCTGGCATGGACGGCCTGGCCACCCTGTTCTGGCCAAGCCCAAGCCCTCTCCACCCTATCCTGGCCTGCTCAAAAGGGCCCCGCCTACCGGAGCAGGGCGCTCCCTCTCCAAGCCTTTATTACTCTTGCTCTCTAGCTTCCTCCCCCTCTCTCTTCTGGGTTTGCCCCTGCAGCTCAGGCTACTTCTGTCGCCTTCCCTCTGTCCCTCTGTCTCTCTCTCTTTCTCTGTCCCTCTCTCTTCCTCTGCCTCTCTGTCTGTCTGTTTCCCTCTCTCCCTCCCCTGTTTCTCTAGATCGCCGTCTCTCTCCCTCCCTCGGTTTCAATCTGTCCATTTATCTCTTCCTTCCTCTCCTTCAAGCCGTTTGTGTGTGCATGCATGTGTGTGTGTGTGTGTGTGTGTGTGTGTGTGTGTGTCTGTGTGTGTGTCTATGTGCGTGAGCTCGCGCATGTGTTGGTTCCCGTGCACGAACGCCCGGGTTTGTCTGTGTGTGCGGCTGTGTATTTGCTCCTGGTGGTGGTGGGGTGTGTCTGGGTTTCTCTCAGCCCCTCTCTCCGGGGATCAGGCTTCTAGCTCTAGTGCCAGCCCGGGACAAAGCAGGGCCGTCTCCCAACCCCCAAACCCCCACGCCCTCTTGCCCAGCGGCTGGGACTCGCTACAGTGGTGGGGGCGTTGTGAGAAACAGGCCATGCGCGGCTGGGCCGGCTGTTGCCCTTGGCCAGCACAGACGGCTCTGGATGGGTGGGGCAAGAGGGGCCCTCGCAGGAGCTCCTGGGCAGCCACGGATCCAAAAGAATACCTGTGCGACAGGGTGGAGGACCGGATGAGGTCCCAGGATCGTGGGCCCTGGACCCTGACGCCTCGGAGTGCCCCCTGTTCTGAGCTGACCCGACGTGGTGGAAGCTTGGGAGCTCGGGAGCCGGGGGAAGGCCGCGGGCGAGCCACTCCGGGGTCCCGATCCGAGCCCGGCGGGCCCGGGCCGGCGGTGCTGGCTGGAAGCCGGCAGGCATGGCTGGGCCGGGCTTTTGGGGCAGCCAGGCGCCTCTGTTACTCTCTACTGCCATACCACCCTGAACGCGCCCGATCTCCGAAGCTAAGCAAGGTCGGACCTGGTTAGTATTTGGACGGCAGACCGCCTGGGAATACTGGGTACTGTAGGTTTTTGGCTTTCTTTCCTGACTTTCTTTCTATTCTACCTTCGTTTCTTCCCTTCTCTCTCTCTGTTCTTTCTTTCTCTTTCTTTCCTTCTTTCTTTCTCTCTTTCTTTCTTCTTTCTTTTCTTTCTTTCTTTCTTTCTTTCTTTCTTTCTTTCTTTCTTTCTTTCTTCGATTTTCTTTCTTTTCGTTCTTTCTCTCTCTTTCGGTCTTTCTTTCCATCTTTCTTTCTTTTCTTTCTTTCTTTCTTCTTTCTTTCCTTCCTTCTTTCTTTCTTTTCTTTCTCTCTTTCTTCTTTCTTTAATTCTTTCTTTTCTTTCTTTCTCTCTTTCCTTCTTTTCTTTCTTTCTTTCGTTTTCTTTCTTTCTTTCCTTCTTCCTCTCTCTTTCTTGCCTTCTTTCCTTCTTTCTCTCTCTCCTTCCCTCCCTCCCTCCCTCCCTCCCTCCTTCCCTTCCTTCCTTCCTTCTTTCTTTTCTTTTCTTTTCTTTTCTCTTTTCTTTTCTCTTTTCTTTTCTCTCTTTTTCTTCCAGAGTCTCACTCTTTCACCCAGGCTGGAGTGCAGTGGCCCGATCTTGGCTCACTGTAAGCTCCGCCTCCCGGGTTCACGCCATTCTCACGTCTCAGCCTCCGGAGCAGCTGGGAGTACAGGCGCCCGCCACCACACCCGGCTCATACTTTGTAGTTTTAGTAGAGACGGGGTTTCACCGTCTAAGCCTGGCTGGTCTGGATCTCCTGACCTCGTGATCCATCCGCCTCGGCCTCCCAAAGTGCTGGGATTAGAGGCGTGATCCACCACACTCAGCCTGCTGTAGGCTTTTGTGGCTTCCCCTCTCCCTCCCTTCCCCCTACTGTCGCCATGCTTCCCAACCTCCCCTGACGCTGCTACTCCTTTATCGCCCCCCTACACTCCTGCTGCAGCTGGGGACCTCCTTCTGGGGTTCCAGCACCAAAGCACCATCGGGCAGTAGCATCCCAGCGCTTCCACCTCGCTGCCGCCCCGCCAGAAGCCCGGCTCCAGCCCGGGATTGCAGGGGGCCGGATCCCAAAGGGGTAGGCGCCGGTTGCCTGCCGTTCATGGTACCTTTCCATTCCCGGAACGCCCAGGCAATTCAATCCACTCATCGGGCACCACCGCAACCTTCCAAACCGGGGAAAGGAGCGGGCAGGGGCAGCGGGTGCCACACACGCCGGCCACGACCTCCACTCCAGATCGCAGCGGCTGCTTTATCCGGGGAAGGACATTGCTTCGCCAGCCACCAAGAAACTGTCCCTGTGCACCCAGATTCCCATTGCCACCATCTTCGTGTAAACTCCAGCCCCGAGGATACGCCAGAGACCCAGGCCTCGTGCCCCGTGGGCACGGCCCGTTCCACGGATCCCGCTAAACTGGCGGGCGCACTCTGCGAATCAAGGGGCACACCGCACCGCATCAAGAGCACAGGGAGGTGCCAAAAAAGGAAGGAGCCTAAATCAAGGGGCACACCGCACCGCACCGCACCAAGAGCACAGGGAGGTGCCAACAAAAGAAGGAGCCTAAATCAAGAGGCATACCGCACCGCACCAAGAGCACAGGTAACTGCCGACAAAGGAAGGAGCCTACGATACCCACCTCCAAAACAAGCAATTAATCCAAGACAATCTCTGTATCAGCGCTGCGTTGCTCCTCTCGCATGGATGGCCTGGCCACCCTGTTCTGACCCAGCCCAAGGCCCCTCCAGCCTATCCCGGTCTGCTCAAAACGGCCCTGCCTACAGGAGCAGGGCATTCCGTCTCCAAGTCTCTATCACTCTGGATCTCTAGCTCCCTCCCCCTCTCTCTTCTGGGTTTGCCCTTGCACCTCCCACTACTTCTGCCGCCTTCCCTCTGTCTCTCTGTCTCTCTCTCTTTCTCTGTCCCACTATCTCTCTCTAAATCTCTGTCTGTCTCTTTCCCTCTCCCCTTCCCCTGTTTCTCTCCATGGATGTCTCTCTCTCTCCTTCAGTTTCAATATCTCCATCCATCTCTTCCTTACTGTCCTTCAAGCCGTTTGTGTGTGCGTGCATGCTTGCGTGTGTCTGTGCGCGCGCGCGTGTGTGTTCCTGCGCGTGACAGCAAGGGTGTGTCTGTGTGTGGGGCTGTGGATTTGCTCCTGGTAGTGTTGGCGTGTGTCTGGGTTTCTCTTAGCCTCTCTCGCTGGAGATCAGGCTGCTGGCTCTAGGGCCAGACCGGGTCAAAGCAGGGCCATCCCCCAAACCCCAACCCCCAACGCCCTCTTGCCCACCGGCCGGGTCTTGGTCGGGATAAATGACCATTGTGTTGGCATTGTGAGAAAAAGTCCATGCGCTGCTCAGCCGCCTGTTCGCCCTTGGCCAGCCCTGAGGGCTCTGGCTGGGTGGGGCAAGAGGGGGCCTCGCAGGAGCTCCTGAGCCGCCATGGATCTAAAAGAATACTTCCTAGACAGGGCGGAAGACCGGACGGGGTCCGGGATCGTGGGCCCTGGGCCCTGACGCCTCGGAGCATTCCCTGTTCCGAGCGGGCCCTACGTGGTGGAAACTCGGGAGCTCGGGAGCCGGGGGAAGGCCGAGGGCGAGCTTCTCGGGGGTTTGAATATGAGCCCGGCGTCCCCGGGCTGGCGGTGCCAGCTGGGAGCCGGCAGGCATGGGAAGGCAGGGCTCTTGGGGCAGCCAAGTGCCTCTGCCGGCGGCTACAGGCATGCCACCTGAACCCGCCCGATCTCGTCTGATCTCTGAAGCTTAGCAGCGTGGGGCCTGGTTAGTACTTGGATGGGAGACCGCCTGGGAATACCTAGTGCTGTAGGCTTTTTTGTTTTCTTTTTCGTCTTTCTTTCTTTTCTACCTGCCTTTCATTCCCCTCTTCTCTGTTTCTTTCTTTCTTTTCTTTCTTTCACTTTCTTTCTTTCACTTTCTTTCTTTCCTTCTTTCTTTCTTCTTTTTCCTTCTTTCTTTTCTTTCTCTCTCTTTCCTTCTTTTTTCTTTTCTTTCTCTTTCTTTCTTCTTTATTTTCTTTCAGTCTTTCTTTCTCTCTGTCCTTTCTGTCCTTCTTTCTTTCTCTTTCTTTCCTTCTTTTCTTTTTTCTTTGTTTTCTTTCTTTCTTTCTTTTCCTTCTTTCTCTCATTCTTTCTTCTTTCTTTCCTTCTCGCTTTCTTCTCTCTCTTCCTCCCTCCCTCCCTGCCTTTCTTTCTTTCTTTCTTTCTTTCTTTCTTTCTTTCTTTCTTTCTTTCTTTCTTTCTTTCTCTTTCTCTCTCTCTCTTTCTCTCTTTCTCTCTTTCTCTCCTTTCTTTCTTTCATTCTTTCTTTCTTTCTCTCTTTCTCTCTCTCTTTCTTTCTTTCTTTCTTTCCTTCTTTCTTTCTTTCTTTCTTTCTTTCTCTCTCTCTCTCTTTCTCTCTTTCTCTCCTTTCTTTCTTTCATTCTTTCTTTCTTTCTCTCTTTCTCTCTCTTTCTTTCTTTCTTTCTTTCTTTCTCTCTCTCTCTCTCTCTCTCTCTCTCTCTCTCTCTCTCTCTCTCTTTCTTTCTTTCCTTTCTTTTCTCTTCCAGACGGAGTTTCGCTCTGTCACCCAGACTGGAGTGCAGTGGTGCGATCTCTTCTCACTGCAAGCTCCTCCGCCCGGGTTCACGCCATTCTCCTGCCTCAGCATCCCGAGCAGCTGGGACTACAGGCGGGGCCACCACGCCCGGCTCATATTTTGTAGTTTTAGTAGAGACGCGGTTTCACCGTGTTAGCCAGGCTGGTCTGGATCTCCTGACTACGTGATCCACACGCCTCGGCCACACAAAGTGCTGGATTACAGGAGTGATCCACTGCACCCGACCTGATGTAGGCTTTTGTGGATTCCCCTCTCCCTCCCTTCCTCCTACTGTCGCCATGCTTCCCGACCTCCCCTGACTCTGCTCCCACTTTATCGCGCCCCTACACCCCCGTCGCAGTCGGGGATCTCCTTCTATGGGTGCGCCACCAAAGCACCACCTGGCAGCAGCATTCCACCGCTTCTGCCTAGCCGCCGCCCGGCCAGGAGCTCGGATCCAGCCTGGAAGGGCAGGGGGCCAGACCCCAAAGGCGCAGGCCCAGTTGTTGGCATTGTGAGGAAAAGGCCACGCGCTGCTGGGCCTCCTGTTCGCCCTTGGCCAGCCTTGATGACTCTGGCTGGGTGCGGCAAGAGGGGGCCTTGCAGGAGCTCCTGAGCCACCAGAGATCCAAAAGAATACCTCCGCGACACGGCGGAGGACAGGACGTGTTCATAGGATGGTGGGCCCTGGGCCCTGATGCCTCGGAGCACTCCCTGTTCCCAGCGGGCCTGACGTGGTGGAAGCTCGGCAGTTCGGGAGCCGGAGGAAGGCCGCGGAGGAGCGGCTCGGGGGTCCCAATACAAGCCGGGAGGCCCCGGGTGGGCGATGCCGGCTGGAAGCCGAGGGGCATGGCTGGGCTGGGCTCTTGTGGCGGCCAGGCACCTCTGCCGGCGTCTATGGCAATACCACCCTGAACGTGCCCCATCTCGTCTGATCTCGGAAGGTAAGCAGGGTAGCACCTAGTTAGTCTTTGGATGGGAGACCACTTGGGAATATCGGGTGCTGTAGTCATTATTGCTTTCTTTCTTGTCTTTCTTTCTTTTCTACCTTCATTTCTTTCCTTCTCTCTTTCTCTCTTCTTTCTTTATTTCTTTTCTTTCTCTCTCTCTCTTTCTTCTTTCTTTCCTTCTTTCTTTTCTTTCTTTCTTTCTTTCTTTCTTTCTTTCTTTCTTTCTTTCTTTCTTTCTTTCTTTCTTTCTTTCTTTCTTTCTCTCTTTCTCTCTTTCTCTCTTTCTCTCTCTCTTTCTCCCTTTCTTTCCTTTCTTTCCTCCTTTCTTTTTCTTCCAGATGGAATCTCGCTCTGTCACCCATGCTGGAGTGCAGTGCCGCAATCTCGGCTCACTGCAAGCTCAGCTTCCCAGGTTCACGCCATTCTCCTGCCTCAGCCTCCCGAGCACCTGGGACTACCACGCCCGGCTGATGTTTTGTAGTTTTAGTAGAGACGGGGTTTCACCGTGTTACCCAGGCTGGTCTGGATCTCCTGACCTCGTGATCCACCCTCCTCGGCCTCCCAAAGTGCTAGGATTACAGGCGTGATCCACCGCTTGCTGTAGGCTTTTGTGACTTCCCCCTTCCCTCCCTTCCCCCTACTGTCGCCATGCTTCCCAACCTCCTCTGACTCTGCTCCCCCTTTATCGCCTGCCTACACCCCCACTGCAGCCGGTGACCTCCTCCTGGGGGTCTGCCACCAAAGCACCACCAGGCGGCAGCATCCCACCGCTTCCACCTCGCCGCCTCCACTCCAGGAGCCCGGCTCCAGCCTGGGAGGGCAGTGGCCCGGACTCCAAAGGCGCAGGCACGGGTTCCCTGCTGTTCGCGGTGCCTTCCCGCTTCCGGAACGCGCAGGCGATTCAATCCACTCATCAGACCCCGCTACATCCTTCCAATACGGTTAAAGGGGCCGACAGGGGCAGCGGGTGAGACACATGCCAGCCAAGACCTCCGCTACAGAACGCAAGTGCTACTTTATCTGGGGGAAGGACATTGCTTCGGCAGCTACCAGGAAAAGAGTCCCTGTGCACCTGGATTCCCATTGCCACCAACTTCGTGTAAACTCGAGTCCCGAGGAACAAGCCGGAGACACGGCTCCCGCCAAACGGGCGGGCGCACTCTGGAAATCTAAGGGTCCACCGCACCGCACCAAGAGCACCAAGAGCACAGGCAGCTGCCAGCCGAGGAAGGAGCCCACGAAAACCACCTCCAATGGAAGCAATTAATCTAAGACAAAACCCGACTCACCCGGGATGACGCTGCCGGCTCTATTGCCAGCCCAAGGCAAAGTAGGACCATCCCCCAATCCCCAATCGCCACGCCCTCTTGGCCAGAGACCGGCTCCTGGTTGGGACAAGCGACCATTCTTTGGGCGTTGTGAGACAAAGGCCACACGCGCCTGGGCCGTCTGTTCGACCTTGACCAGCCCTGACGTCTCTGGGTTTGTGGGGTAAGCAGGGGCCTCGCAGGAGCTCCTGAGTGACCAGGGATCCAAAAGAATACCTCCGGGACAGGGCGGAGTACCGGTCCTACGATCGTGGGCCCTGGACCCTGAGGCCTCCAAGCACTGAATGTTCCGATCGGGCCCAACGTGGTGGAAGCTTGGCAGCCCGGGAGCCGGGGGAAGGCCGAGAGCCAGTGTCACGGGGGTCCTGATCCGAGCCCGGCGGCCCCGGGCCGGCGGGCATGGCTGGGCCAGGCTCCTGGGGCACCCAGCTGCCTCTGCCCACATCCTCGGCCATACCACCCTGAATGCCCCGGATCTCGTCTGATCTCGGAAGCTAAGCAGGGTCGGGCCTGGTTATTACTCGGATAGGAGACCGCCTGGGAATACCGGGCGGTTTAGGCTTTTTTGCTTTCTTTCTTGTCTTTCTTTCTTTTCTACCTTCCTTTCTTCCCTTCTGTCTCTCTCTCTTCTTTCTTTCTTTTCTTTCTCTCTCTTTTTCTTTCTTCTTTCTTTTTCTTTCTCTCTTCCTTCCTTCTTTCCTTCCTTCCTTCTTTCTTTTCTTTCTTTCTTTCTTTCTTTCTTTCTTTCTTTCTTTCTTTCTTTCTTTCTTTCTTTCTTTCTTTCTCTTTCTTTCTTTCTTTCTTCTTTCCTTTCCTCTTTCTTTCTTTCCCTCTTTCTTTTCTTTCTTTCTCTTTCTTTCTGTCTTTCTTTTCTTTCTTTCTCTCCCTTCCTTCCTTCCTTCCTTCCTTCCTTCCTTCCTTCCTTCCTTCCTTCCTTCCTTCCTTCCTTCCTTCCTTCCTTCCTTCCTTCCTTCCTTCCTTCCTTCCTTCCTTCCTTCCTTCCTTCCTTCCTGTCTTTCCTTCTTTATCTTCCAGATGGAGTCTCGCTCTTTCACCCAGGATGGAGTGCAGTGGCGCTATCTCGGCTCACTAAAAGCTCGGCCTCCCGCGATCACGCCATTCTCCTGCCTCAGCCTGGGACTACAGGTGCCCTTCACCACGCCCGGCTCATGTTTTGCAGTTTTATTAGAGACGCGGTTTCACTGTATTAGCGAGGCTGGCCTAGATCTCCTGAAGTCCTGATCCACCCGCCTAGGCATCCCAAAGTCCTGGCATTACAGGCTTGATCCACCACACTTGGCCTACTGTAGGAGCATACCACTGCTCACGCCTCGCAGCCGCCCTGCCAGGGCCCCTTCTCCAGCCCCGGAGTGCAGGGGGCCTGACCCCAAAGGCGCAGTCGCGGGTTCCCTGCAGTTCGTGGTGCCTTCCTGCTCCCCGAAGGCCGAGGCAATTCATTACACTCATCCGGCACCCCTGTAATCTTCCAAACCGGGGGAAGGGGTGGCCAGGGTCAGCGGGTGCCACACACACCAGCCAAGACCTCCACTCCAGAATTCAGTGCCTGTTTTATCAGGGGGAAGGACATTGCTATGCCAGCCACCAGGAAAATAGTCCCTGTGCACCCGGATTCCCATTCCCACCAAACTCGTGTAAACTAAAGTCCCGAGGACACGCCAGAGACCCAGGCCTTAGGCCCCGTGGGCACACCCGGTGTCATGGCTCCCGCCAAAGGGGCGGGGGCACTCTGCAAATCCAAGGGCCCTCTGCACCGCACCAAGAGCCCAGGGAGGTGCCAACAAAAGAAGGAGCCTATGAAACCCACCTCCAAAACAAGCAATTAATCCAGGACAAAATCGGTCTCAGCGCTCCATTACTCCTCTCACATGGACGGCCTGGCCACCCTGTTCTGGCCCAGCCCAATCCCCCTCCACCCTATCCTGGCCTGCTCAAAAGGGCCCTGGCCTACGGAGCGTGGCACGCCCTCTCCAAGGCTCTATCGCTCTCGCTCTCTAGCTTCTTCCCCCTCTCTCTTCTGTGTTTGCCCCTGCACCTCGCGCTCCTGTCGCCTTCCCTCTGTCTCTCTGTCTCTCTCTCTTTCCCTGTCCCTCTTTCTTTCTTTGCCTCTCTGTCTCTTTCCCTCTCCCCCTCCCCTGTCTCTCTCGATCGCTGTCTCTCTCCCTCCCCCAGTTTCAATCTCTCCATCCATGTCTTCCTTGCTCTCCCTCAAGACGTTTGTGTGTGCGTGCGTGTGTGTGTGAGTGCACGGGCGCGTGTGAGTTTCCACACGCGAGCACCCGGGTGTGTCTGTGTGTGGGGCTGTGGATTTCCTCCTGGTTGTGACAGGGTGTGTCTGGGTTTCTCTCAGCCCCTCTCACCGGGGATCCGGCTGCTGGCTATAGTGCCAGGACGGAGCAAAGCAGGGCCATACCCCAACCCCCAACTCCCCACACCATCTTGCCCAACAGCCAGGTCTTGTTGGGGAAGAGCGACCGTGGTGGTGGCCTTATGAGAAAAAGTCCACGTGCCTCTGGGCCAGCTGTTCGCCCTTGGCCAGCCCTGACGGCTCTGGCTGGGTGAGGCAAGAGGGGGCCAGGCAGGAGCTCCTGAGCGACCATGAATCCAAAAGAATACCTAAGCGACAGGGTGGAGGACTGGACGGAGTCTCAGGATCATGGTCCTGGGCCCTGACGGCTCGGAGCACTCCCTGTTCTGAGCGGCCCGATGTGGTGGAATGTCCGGAGCTCTGGAGCCGGGGGAAGGCCACGGGCGAGCGGCTTGGGGGTCCCGATCCGAACCCGGCAGCCCCAGGCTGGCAGTGCCGGCTGGAAGCCGGCGAGCGTGGCTGGGCTGGGCTCTTGGGGCAACCAGGAGCCTCTGCTGGTATCTACAGCCATACCACCCTGAATGCGCCTGATCTCGTCTGATCTCGGAAGCTTAGCAGGGTCTGGCCGTTTAGTACTTGGATGGGAGACCGCCTGGGAACACCGGGCGCTGAAGGCTTTTTTGCTTTCTTTCATGTCTTTCTTTCTTTTCTACCTTTCTTTCTTCCCTTCTCTCTCTCTTCTTTCTTCTTTCTTTCTTTTCTTCTTTCTTCGTTTTCTTTCTCTTTTTTCTTTCTTCTTTCTTTTTCTTTCTCTCTTTCCCTCTTTTCTTTCTCTCTTTCTTTCTTCTCTCTTTCCTTCTTTTCTTTCTTTCTTTCTCCCTTCCTTTCTTTCATTCTTTCTTTCCTTCTTTCTATATTTCTTGCTCTTTCTTTCTTCCTTCCCTTCTTTCTTTTTTCCTTCCTTCTTTCTCTTTCTTTCTTCCTTCCTTTCTTCTTTCTTTCCTTCTTTCATCTCCCTTTCTTTCTTTCTTTCTTTCTTTCTTTCTTTCTTTCTTTCTTTCTTTCTTTCTTTCTTTCTTTCTTTCTTTCTTTCTTTCTTTCTTTCTTTCTTTCTTTCTTTCTTTCTTTCTTTCTTTCTTTCTTTCTTTCTTTCTTTCTTTTCCAGATAGAGTCTCACTCTGTCACACAGGCTGGAGTGCAGTGGTGCGACCTCGCCTCACTAAAAGCTTGGCCTCCTGGGTTCACGCCATTCTCCTGCCTCAGCCTCCCAAGAAGTGGGGACTACAGGCCCCCACCCACCACCACACCGGGCTCATGTTTTGTAGTTTTAGTAGAGACGGGGCTTCACCCTGTTAGCCAGACTGGTCTGGATCCCCTGACCTCGTGATCCACCCTCCTCGGAATCCCAGCCTGCGGTGGTTACAGGCGAGATCCACCGCGCAAGGCCTGCTATAGTCTTTTGTGGCTTCCCCCCTCCCTCCCTTCCCCCTACTGTCGCCATGCTTCCCAACATCCCCGGACTCTGCTCCCACTTTATCGCCCGCCTACACCCCCGCCACAGCCGGGCACATCCTCTTGGGGGTCCGCCACGAAAGCACAACCGGGCAGCAGCCTCCCACCTCTTCCGCCTCGCCGCTGCCAAGCCAGGAGCCCGGGTCCATCCCCAGAGGGCAGGGGGCGGGATCATAAAGGCGCAGGCGCAGGTTCCCTGCCATTCGCGCTGCCTTCCCGCTCCCAGAACTCCCAGGCGATTCAATGCACTCATCGGGCGCCGCCACAACCTTCCAAACCGGGGGAAGGGGCGGGCAGGGGCAGCAGGTGCCACACCACGCCAGCCAGGACCTCCGCTCCAGAACGCAGGGACCGCTTTATTGGGGGAAGGACATTGCTTTGCCAGCCAATAAGAAAACAGTCTCTGTGCACCCGGATTCCATTGCCACCAACTTCGTGTAAACTTCAGTCCCGAGGACATGAAAGAGACCCAGGCCTCAGGCACCGTGGGCACTCCCGGTGTCATGGCTCCTGCCAAACGGGCGGGTGCACTCTGCAAATCAAGGGGCTCACTGCACCGCACCAAGAGCACAGGGAGGTGCCAACAAAGGAAGGAGCCTACGAAACCCACCTCCAAAGCAAGCAATCAATCCATGACAAGACTCGTCTCAGCGCTCCATTGCTCCTCTCGCATAGACGGCCTGGCCAAGCTGTTCCGGCCTACCAAGCGCCCTCCACCCTATCCCGGCCTGATCAAAAGGGCCCCGCCTACCGGAGCAGGTCGCTCCCTCTCCAAGTCTCTATGGCTCTCGCTGTCTAGCTCCATCCCCCTCTCTCTTTTGGGTTTACCCCTTCAGGTCGCGATACTTCTGTCGTCTTCCCTCTGTGTCTCTGTCTCTCTCTCTCTCTTTCTCTGTCCCTCTCTCTTTCTCTACCTCTCTGTCTCTTTCCTTGTCCCCGTCCCCCGTCTCGCTCGATCGCTGTCTCTTTCCATCCCTCGGTTTCAATCTCTCCATCCATCTCTTCCTTGCTCTCCTTCAACCCGTTTGTGTGTGCGTGCATGTGTGTGTGTGCGTGTGTGTGTGTGCGTGTGTGTGTGTCTGTGTGCACGCGCGCATGTGTAGGATCCTGCGCGCGCGAGGTCCCAGGTGTGTCTGTGTGTGGGCCTGTGGATTTGCTCCTGATGGTGGTGGGGTGCATCTGGGTTTCTCTCAGCCCCTCTCGCCGGAGATCAGGCTGCCGGATCCAGTGCCTGCCCGGGGCAAATCAGGACCATTCCCCATTCCCCAAAACCCCACACCCTCTTGCTCACAGGCTGGGATTTGGTCGGGACAAGCGACCGTGGTCGGGGCATTCTGAGAAAAAGGCCACGCTCTGCTGGGTTGGCTGTTCGCCGTCGACCAGCCCTGATGGTTCTGGGTGGGTGGGGCAAGAGGGGGCCTCTCAGAAGCTCCTGAGCGGCCATGGATCTAAAAGAATACTTCCTAGACAGGGCGGAGGGCCGGACAGGGTCCCAGGATCATGGGCCTTGGGCCCTGACGCCTCAGAGCACTTCCTGTTTCCAGCAGGCCCGACGTGGTGGAAGCTCTGGAGCTTGGGAGCCGGGGGAAGGCCTCGGGCAATCGAATGGGGAGTCCGGATCCGAACCCGGCGGCCCCGGGCTGGTGGTGCTGGTTGGAAGCCGACGGGCATTTCTGGGCCCGACTCTTGGGGCAGCCAGGCGCCTCTGCTGCCATCTACGGTCATACCACCCTGAACGCGCCCGATCTCATCTGATCTTGTGAAGCTATGCAGGGTTGGGCCTGGTTAGTACTTGGATGGGAGACCGCCTGGGAATACCGGGTGCTGTAGGGTTTTTTGCTTTCTTTCTGGTCTTTCTTTCTTTTCTACCTTCCTTTCTTCCCTTGTCTCTCTCTTCTTTCTTTCTTTCTTTCTTTCTTTCTTTCTTTCTTTCTTTCTTTCTTTCTTTCTTTCTTTCTTTCTTTCTTTCTTTCTTTCTTTTTCTTTCTTTCTTTTTCTTTTTCTTTCTTTCTTTCTTTTCCTTCTTTCTCTCTTTCCTTGTTTACTTTCTCTCTCTCTCTCTCTCTCTCTCTCTCTCTCTCTTTTGCTTGCTTGCTTGCTTTCTTCTCTTTTTCTGTCTTTCTTTCTTTTTCTTCCAGACAGGGTCTGGCTCTGTCACCCAGGCTGAAGTGCAGTGGCACAATCTTGGCTCACTGCAAGGTTCGCTTCCTGGGTTCACACCATTCACCTGCCGCAGCCTCCCGAGCAGCTGGGACTACAGGCGCCCGCCACCCCACCCGGCTCATGTTTTGTAGTTTTATTAAAGACGGGGTTTCACCGTGTTAGCCAGGCTGGCCCGGACGTCTGACCTCGTTATCCAACCGCCTCAGCCTCCTAAAGTGCTGGGATTATAGGCGTGATCCACCATGCCCGGCCTGCTGTAGGCTTTTGTGGCTTCCCCCCTCCCACCCTTCCCCCTACGGTAGCTATGCTTCCCAACTTCCCCTGACTCTGCTCCCCCTTTATCGCGCACCTAAACCACTGCTGCAGCCTGGGACCTCCTCCTGGGGGTCCACTAACAAAACACCACAGAGCAGCAGCATCCTACCGCTTCTGCCTGGCCACCGACCCGCCAGTAGCCTGGCTCCAGTCCAGGAGGGCAGGCGGCTGGACCCCAGTAAAACAGTCCCTGTGCACCCGGATTCCCATTGCCAACACCTTCGTGTAAACTCCAGTCCTGAGGACATGCCAGAGGCGCAGGCCTTGAGCCCAGTGTTCAGGCCCGGTGCCACCATACCAGAGAAGAGGGAGGTGCCAACAAAGAAAGGATCCTAGGATACCCAAATCCAAAGCAAACAATTTATCCAAGACAAATCCCATCTCAGCGCTCTGTTGCTCCTCTCCCATGGGTGGCTTGGCCACCCTGTTCTGGCCCAGCCCAAGCCCCTGCCACCCTCTCCTGGCTTGCTCAAAAGGGCCCTGCCTACCTCAGCAGGGTGCTCCCTCTCCAAGGCTCTATGGGTCTTGCTCTCTAGCTCCCTGCCCCTCTCTCTTCTGGGTTTGCCCCTGCAACTCACACTACTTCTCTCACCTTCCCTCTGTCTCTCTCTCTGTCTCTTTCTCAGTCCCTCTCTCTTTCTTTGCCTCTCTGTCTCTTTCCCTCTCCCCCTTCCCTTTCTCTCTCGATTGCTGTCTCTCTCCCTCCCTTGGTTTCAATCTCCCCATCCATCTCTTCCTTGCTATCATTCAAGCCACTTATGTGGGTGTGCATGTGTGTGTGTGTGTGTGTGTGTCTGTGTGCGTGCGTGCTCGCGTGTGTGGGTTCCCGCATGCAAGCACCCGGGTGTGTCTGTTTGTGGGGTTATGGATTTGCCCCTGGTGGATATGGGGTGTGTCTGGGTTTCTCTCAGCCCCTCTCACCGGGGACCACACTGCCTCTCTAGGGCCAGCCGGGGGAAAAGCAGGAGCATCCCCAAAGCCACAACCCCCAAGGCTGTATTGCCCACCGGCTGGGTCTTGGTTGGAGCAAGTGACCCTGCTGGGGGTGTTGTGAGAAAAGCCCTGGGCGGCTGGGCCGGCTGTTTGAACTTGGCCAGCCCTGACAGCTCTGGGTGGGTGGGGCAAGAGGGGGCCTCACAGGAGCTCCTGAGTGGCCAGGGATCCAAAGAAATACTTCCGTGACAGGGTGGAGGACCTGACGGGGTCCCAGGATCTTGGACCCTGGGCCCTGATGCCTGGGAGCACTCCCTGTTCTGAGTGGGCCGACGTGGTGGAAGCTCGGGAGCTCGGGAGCTGGAGAAGGCCGCGGGCGAGAGTCTCAGGGATCCTGATCCGAGCCTGGTGGCCCCGAGCTGGCGGTGCTGGCTGGAAGCCGGCGGGCATGGCGGCGCTGCACTCTTGGGGCAGCCAGGCATCCTCTGCTGGTGTCTACTGCCATACCACCCTGAATACGCCTGATCTCCGAAGCTAAGCAGGATCTGGACCTGGTTAGTACTTGGATGGGAGACTGCCTGGGAATACCAGGTGCTGTAGACTTTTTTGCTTTCTTTCTTGTCTTTCCTTCTTATATAACTTCCTTTCTTCCCATCTCTTTCTCACTCTTCTTTCTTTCTTCTTTCTTTCTTTCTTTCTTTCTTTCTTTCTTTCTTTCTTTCTTTCTTTCTTTCTTTCTTTCTTTCTTTCTTTCTTTCTTTCTTTCTTTCTTTCTTTCTTTCTTTCTTTCTTTCTTTCTTTCTTTCTTTCTTTCTTTCTTTCCTTCCTTCTTTTCTTTTTCTTTCTTTCTTTCTTTCCTTCCTTCCTTCTTTCTTTCTTTTCTTTTTTCTATCTTCCTTTCGTTCTTTCTTTCTTCTATCTTTCCTTCTTTCTTTCTCCTTCCTTCCTTCCTTCCTTCCTTCCTTCCTTCCTTCCTTCCTTCCTTCCTTCCTTCCTTCCCTCCTTTTTCTTCCAGACGGAGTCTCACTTTGTCACCCAGGCTGGAGGGCAGTGGCTGATCTCAGCTCACTAAAAGCACGGCCTCCCAGGTTCTTGCCATTCTCCTGCTTCAGCCTCCTGAGCAGCTGGGACTACAGGCACTCGCCACCACGCCCCGCTCATGTTTTGTAGTTTTACTAGAGACGGGGTTTCATCATATTAGCCAGGCTGGTTTAGATCTCCTGAACAGGTGATCCACCCACCTCGGCATCCCAAAGTCCTGGGATTACAGGCGTGATCCACCGCGCCCGGCCTGCTGATGGCTTTTGTGGCTTCCCCCCTCCCTCCCTTCCCCCTACTGTCGTCATGCTTCCCAACCTCCCCTGACTCTGCTCCCCCTTTATCGCCCACATACACCCCCGCCGCACCTGGGGATCTCCTGCTGCGGGTCCGCCAACAAAGCACCATGGGGCAACAGCATCCCACCTCTTCTGCCTAGCCGCGGCCCAGGCAGGAGCCCGCCTCCAGCCCGAGAGGGGAGGGGGCCGGAACCCAAAGGCGCAGGCGCGGGTTCCCTGCCGTTTGCAGTGCCTTCCCGTTCCCGGAACGCCCAGGCGATTCAATCCACTCATTGGGCGCTGCCGCAACCTTCCAAACCGGGTGAAGGGGCGGGCAGGGGCAGCAAGTGCAACACACGCCAGCCAAGACCTCCGCACCAGAACACAGGACCTGCTTTATCCGGGGGAAGGACATTGCTTCACCAGCCACCAGGAAAACAGTCCCTGTGCACCTGGATTCCCATTGCCACCAAGTTCTTGTAAACTCCAGTCCAGACGACACGCCAGAGAACCAGGCCTCTGGCCCTGTGGGCACACCTGATGACTCGGCTCCCGCCAAACGGGCTGGCACACTCTGCAAATCAAGGGGCCCACTGCACCGCACCAAGAGCACAGGGAGGCGCCAAGAAAGAAACGAGCCTATGGAACCCACATCCAAAGCAAGCAATTAATCCAAGACAAACCAGGTCTCAGCGCTCCACGTTGCTCCTCTTGCGTGGACGGCCTGGCCACCCTGTTCTGGCACAGCCCAAGTCCCCTCCACTCTATGCCAGCCTGATCAAAAGGGCCCTGCCTACTGGAGCAGGGCGGTGTCTCTCCAAGGCTCTATAGCTCTCACTCTCTAGCTCCCTCCCCCTCTCTCTTCTGGGTTTGCTCCTGCTTCTCTCGATATTTCTGTCGCCTTCCCTCGGTCTCTCTGTCTCTCTCTTTCTCTGTCCCTCTCTCTTTCTCTGCCTCTCTGTCTGTCTCTTTCCCTCTCCGCCTCCCCCCGTCTCTCTTGATTGCTGTCTCTCTCCCTCACTTGGTTTCAATTTCTCCATCCATCTCTTCCTTACTCTCCTTTAAGCCGTTTGTGTGTGTGTGCATCTGTGTGTGTGTGTGTCTGTGTGTGTCTGTGTGTGCGCGCACGCACGTGTGTGGGTTCCCTCACGCGAGCGCTCAGATGTGTCTCTGTGTGGGGCTGTGGATTTGCTCCTGGTGGTGGTAGGGTGTGTCTGGATTTCTCTCACTCTCGCCGGGGATCAGGTTGCCAGCTCAAGTGCCAGCTCAGGGCAAAACAGGGCCAGCCCCATCCCCAACTCCCCACCCCTCTTGCCCACCAGCCGGTCCTTGGTTGGGACAAGTGATCGCGGTGGAGGCGTTGTGACAAAAAGGCTACGTGCGGCTGGGCCGGCTGTTTGCCCTTGGCCAGTCATGACGGCTCTGTGTGCGTGAGGTAATAGGAGGCCTCACAGAAGTTCCTGAGCGGCCAGGTACCAAAAGAATACCTCCCCGACAGGGTGGAGCACCAGACGGGGTCCCAGGATCGTGGGGCCTGGGTCTTGACGCCTGGGAACACTCCCTGTTCAGAGCGGGTGTGATATGGTGGAAGCTTGGGGGCTTGGGAGTCAGGGGGAAGGCTGCGGGCCAGGAGCTCGGGGGTCCCAATCCCAGCCCGACGGCCCCGGGCCTACGGTGCTGGCTGGAGTCCAGCAGGCATGGCTGGGCCAAGCTCTTGGGGCAGACAGGTGCCTCTGCCGGCATCTACCACCGTACCACCCTGAACGCACCTGATCTCGGAAGGTAAGCAGGGTGGGGCCTGGTTAGTACTTGAATGGGAGACCCTCTGGAAATACCAGGTGCTGTAGGCTTTTCTGATTTCTTTCTTTTCTACCTTCCTTTCTTCCTTTCTCTTTGTCTTCTTCCTTCCTTCCTTCCTTCCTTCCTTCCTTCCTTCCTTCCTTCCTTCCTTCTTTCTTTCTTTCTTTCTTTCTTTCTTTCTTTCTTTCTTTCTTTCTTCTTTCTTTCTTTCTTTCTTCTTTCCTTTCTTTCTTTCTCTTTCTTTCTTGCATTCTTTCTTTCTTTCTTCTTTCTTTCCTTCTTTCTTTCATTTCTTTCTTTCTCTCTTTCTTCCTTTCTTCCTTCTTTTCTTTCTTTCTTTCTTTCTTTCTTTCTTTCTTTCTTTCTTTCTTTCTTTCTTTCTCTCTCTCTCTTTCTCTTTCTTTCTTTTCTTTTCTTTTCTTTCTTTTCTTTTCTTTTCTTTTCTTTCTGAGTCTTGCTCTGTCACCCAGGCTGGAGTGCAGTGGCGCGATCTCGGCACACTGCAAGCTCCGCCTCCCGGGTTCAGGCCATTCCCCTTCCTCAGCGTCCTGAGTAGCTGGGACTCCAGGCACCCATCACGACCCCAGGCTCATGTTTTGTAGTAGTAGAAGAGAGGAGGTTTCACTGTGTAAACCAGGCTGGTCTGGATCTCCTGACTTCGTGATCGAAACGCCTCGGTCTCCCAAAGTGCTGGGATTACAGGCGTGATCCAGCCCGCCTGGCCTGCTGTAGGCTTTTGTGACTTCCCCCCTCCGTCCCTTCCCCCTACTGTCGCCATGCTTCCCAACCTCCCCTGACTCTGCTCCCCCTTTATCGCCCAACACCCCCGCCGCAGCCGGGGACCTCCTTCTTGGCGTCTGCCACCAATGCACCACCGAGCAGCAGAATCCCACTGCTTCCTCCGCGCTGCCGCCCCACCAAGAGCCCGGCTCCAGTCCAGGAGGGCAGGGGGCTGGACCCCAAAGGCCCAGGCGCGGGTTCCCTGCCATTCGCGGTGCCTTCCCGCTCCAGGAACGCCCAGGAGATTCAATCCACTCATCGGGCGCCGCCACAACCTTCCAAACGGGGGAAGGGGTGGGCAGGGGCAGTGGGTGCCACACACACCAGCCAAGACCTCCACTCAATAACGCAGGTGCTGTTTTATCCAGGGGAAGGGCATTGCTACGCCAGCCACCAGGAAAGCAGTCCCTGTGCACCCGGATTCCCAATTGCCACCAACTTCGTGTAAACTCCAGTCCTGAGGACACGCCAGAGAACCAGGCCTGGGGCCCCATGGGCACACCCGTTGCCATGAATCCCTCCAAACGGGCAGGCGCAGTCTACAAATCAAGGGGACCACCACACCGCACCAAGAGAACAGGGGGATGCCTAGGAAACCCACCTCCAAAGCAAGCAATTAATCCAAGACAAATCCCGTCTGAGCACACCGTTGCTCCTCTCGCACGGAACGGCTTGCCACCCTGTTCTGGCCCAGCCCAAGCCCCCTCCACCCTATCCTGACCTGCTCAAAAAGGCCCTGCTTACCGGAGCAGGGAGCTCCCACTCCAAGGCTCTATTGCTCTCTCTCTCTAGCTCCCTCCTACTCTCTCTTCTGGGTTTGCCCCTGCCCCTCGTGCTGCTTCTGTCGCCTTCCCTCTGTTTCTCTGTCTCTCTCTCTCTTTGTCTGTCCCTCTCTTTCTCTGCCTCTCTGTCTGTCTCTTTCCCTCTCCCCCTCCCCTGTTTCTCTCGATCGCTGTCTCTCTCCCTCCCTCGGTTTCAATCTCTCCATCCATCTCTTCCTTGCTCTCTGTCAAGCCGGTTGTGTGTTTGTGCATATGTGTGTGTGTATGTGTGTGTCTATGTGTGTCTATGTGTGTGTGCGTGCGCGCTTGTGGGATCCCGAGCGAGATCGCCCAGCTGTGTCTGTGTGTGGGGCTGTGGATTTGCTCCTGGTGGTGGTGGGGTGTGTCTGGGTTTCTCTCAGCCCGTCCTGCCGGGGATCAGGTTGCTGGCTCTAGTGACAGCCAGGGGCAAAGCAGGGTCATCCCTCAACCCCGAACCCCCCTCGCCCTCTTGCCCACCAGCCGGGTCTTGGTCGGAACAAGCGACCGTGGTGGGGGCGTTGTGAGAAAGAGGCCACAAGCGTCTGGGCCGGCTGTTGGAACTTGGGCAGTCCTGACAGCTCTTGGGTGGGTGCCGCAAGAACGGGCCTCGTAGGAGTTCGTGATTGACCAGAAATCCAAAAGAATACCTCCGCTACAGGGCGGAAGAGGGGACGGGGTCCTAGGATCTTGGACCCTGGGCCCTGACGCCTCAGAGGTCCCGATCTGAGCCCAGCGTCCCCGGGCTGGCGGAGTCGGCCGCAAGCCGGCGGGCATGGCGGGGCCCAGCTCTTGGGGCAGCCAGGCGCCTCTGCTGGTGACTATGGACATACCATCCTGTACAGGCCCAATATCATCTGTTCTCGTTGAAGCTAAGCAGGGTCGGTTCTGGTTACTTACTTGGATGGGAGACAGCCTGGGAATACTGGGCGCTATAGGCTTTTTTGCTTTCTTTCTTGTCTTTCTTTTATACTACCTTCCTTTCTTCCGTTCTCTCTCTCTTCTTTCTTTCTTTCTTTCCTTCTATTTTTCTTTTCTTTCTCTATATCTTTCTTTCTTTCTTCTTTCTTTCCCTCTTTCTTTTCCTTCCTTCCTTCCTTCCTTCCTTCCTTCCTTCCTTCCTTCCTTCCTTCCTTCTTTCTTTCTTTCTTTCTTTCCTTCTTTTTTTTTTTCTTCCAGACGGAGTCTCGCTCTGTTACCCAGGCTAGAGAGCAGTTGCGCGATCTCGGCTCACTGCAAGCTCCGCCTCTCGGGTTCACGCCATTCTCCTGCCCGAGAAAGGGGTTTCCACTGTGTAACCCAGGCTGGTCTGGATCCCCTGACCTCCTCATCCATACACCTCGGCCTCCCAAAGTGCTGGGATTACAGGCGTGATCCACTGCGCCGGACCTGCCGTAGGCTTTTGCTTCTTCCCCCCTCCCTCCCTTCCCCCTACTGTCGCCATGCTTCCCAACCTCCCCTGACTGCTCCCACGTCATCGCCCACCTACACCGCAGCCGCAGCCGGGGACCTCCTCCTGGGGGTCCGCCACCAAAGCACCACCGGGCAGAAGTATCCCACTGCTTCCGCCTAGCCGCCGCCCAGCCAGGAGCCCATCTCCAGCCCGGGAGGGCAGGGGACCGGACCCCAATGGCTCAGGCGCCGGTTTCCTGCCGTTCGCGGTGCCTATCCCCTTCCAGAATGCACAGGCGATTCAATCCACTTATCGGGCGCCACCACAGTCTTCCAAACCGGGGGAAGGGGCAGACAGGGTCAACGGGTGCCACACATGCCAGTGAAGACCTCCGCTCCACAACACAGGTCCTGTTTTATCGGGTGGGAAGGACATTGCTATGCCAGCCACCAGGAAAACAGTCCCTGTGCACCCAGATTGCCATTGCCACCAACCTCGTGTAAACTAAAGTCCTGAGGACATGCCAGAGACCCATGCCTCTGGTCCCGTGGGTACGCCCGGTGCCACGGCTCCCGCCAAATGGGCGGGGGCACTCTGGAAATCAAGGGGCCCACGGCACCACGCCAAGAGCACAGGGAGGTGCCAACAAAGGAAGGAGCCTAGGAAACCCACCTCCAAAGCAAGTAATTAATCCAAGACAAAATCGGTCTCAGCGCTCCGTTACTCCTCTCGAATAGACGGCCCGGCCACCCTGTTCTGGCCCAGCTCAATTCCCCTCCACCCTATCCCGGCCTGCTCAAAAGGGCCCTGCCTACTGGAGCAGGGCGCACCCTCTCCAAGACTCTATCACTCTCGCTCTCTAGCTCCCTCCCCATCTCTCTTCTGGGTTTGCCCCCGCACCTCGCACTACTTCTGTCACCTTCCCTCTGTCTCTCTGTCTCTCTTTCTCTGTCCCTCCCTCATTCTCTGCCTCTGTCTGTCTCTTTCCCTCTCCCCATCCCCTGTCTGTCTCAATGGCTGTCTCTCTTCCTCCCTCAGTTTCAATCTCTCCATCCATCTCTTCCTTGCTCTCCTTCAAGCTGTTTGTGTGGGCGTGCATGTGTGTGTGTGTGTGTGTGTGTGTGTGCATATGCGTGCGTGCATATGTGGGTTCCCGCACGCAAGGGCCCAGGTGTGTCTGTGTGTGGGGCTGTGGATTTGCTTCTGGTGGTGTTGGGGTGTGTCTGGGTTTCTCTCAGCTCCTCTCACAGGGGATCAGGCTGCCGTCTCTAGTGCCAGCTCCAGGCAAAGCAGGGTCATCCCTCAACCCCAAATACCCCTCGCCTTCTTGCCCACCGGCCAGGTCTTGGTCGGAACAAGCGACCGTGGTTGGGGCGTTGTGAGAAAGAGGCCACGCGCTGCTGGGCCGGCTGTTCGAACTTGGCCAGTCCTGACGGCTCTGGGTGTCTGTGGCAAGAGGGGGCCTCGAAGGAGTTCCTGAGCTACCAGGGATCCGAAAGAATACCTCCGCAACAGGCCCTGATACCTCGGAGCACTCCTTGTTCCGATCGGGCCGGACGTGGTGGAAGCCCGGCAGCTCGGGAGCTGGGGGAAGGCCGCGGGGGAGATGCTAGTGGGTCCTGATCCACGCCCGGCTGCCCCGGACTGGCGGGGATGGCTGGAAGCCGGCGGGCATGGCTGCACCCGGCTCTTGGGGAAGCCAGACGCCTCTGTAGGTGTCTACAGCCATACTACCCTGAACGCGCCCGGTCTTGCCTGATCTCGGAAGCTAAGCAGTGTTGGGCCTGGTTAGTACTTGAATGGGAGACTGCATGGAAGTACCGGGTGCTGTAGGTGTTTTTGCTTTCTTTCTTTTCTACCTTCCTTTCTTCCCTTCTCTCTCTTCTTTCTTTTTTTCTTTCCTTCCTTCTTTCTTTCTTCTTTCCTTCTTTCTTTCTTTTCTGCCTTTATTCTCTCTTTCTTTTCTTTCTTTTTCTTTTCTTTTCTTTCTTTCTTTCTTTCCTTCTTTCTTTCTTTCTTTTTCTTCCTTCCTTCCTTCTTTCCTTCCTTCCTTCTTTCCTTCCTTCCTTCCTTCCTTCCTTCCTTCCTTCCTTCCTTCCTTCCTTCCTTCCTTCCTTTCTTTCCTCCTTCCTTCCTTTCCTCCTTCCTTCCTTCCTTCCTTCCTTCCTTCCTTCCTTCCTTCCTTCCTTCCTTTCCTTCCTTCCTTCCTTCCTTCCTTCCTTCCTTCCTTCCTTCCTTCCTTCCTTCCTTCCTTCCTTCCTTCCTTCCTTCCTTCCTTCCTTCCTTCCTTCCTTCCTTCTTTCCTTCTCTTCCAAATTCAGTCTCAGTCTGTCACCCAGGCTGTCTGGCAGTGGTGCGATCTCGGTTCACTGCAAGCTCTGCCTCCTTGGTTCACCCCATTCTCCTGCCTCAGCCTCCAGAGCAGCTGGGACTACAGGCGCCTGCCCCCACGCCGGGCTCATGTTTTGTAGTTTTAGTAGAGACGGGATTTCACCGTGTTAGCCAGGCTGGTCTGGATCTCCTGCCATCCTGATCCACCCGCCTCGGGCCCCCACAGTGCTGGGTTTACAGGCATGATCCACCGCACCCAGCCTGCTGTAGGCATTTGTGGCTTGACCCTTCCCTCAATTGCCCCTACTGTTGCCATCCTTCCCAACCTCCCCTGACTCTGCTATCCCTTTATTGTCCACCTACACCACCGCAACAACCAGGGACCTCCTCCTGGGAGTCCGCCAACAAAGCACCACCGGACAGCAGCATCCTACTGCTTTCGCCTCGCCCACACCCTGCCAGGAGCCCGGCTCCAGCCTGAGAGGGCAGGGGGCCGGACACCAAAGATGCAGGCGTGGGTTCCCTGCCGTTCCCGGTGTCTTCCCACTCCCGGAATGCCCATGCGATTTCATCCACACATTGGGCGCTGTGGCAACCTTTCAAATCAGGGGAAAGGGCGGGCAGGGGCAGCGGGTGCCACACACGCCAGCCAAGACCTCCGCTCCAGAACGCAGGGGCTGCTTTATCCAGGGGAAAGACATTGAATCGCCAGCCACCAGGAAAACAGTGCCTTTGCACCTGGATTCCCATTGCCACCAACTTTTTGTAAACTCCAGTCCTGAGGACACACCAGAGACCCAGTCCTCGGGACCCGTGGGCACCCCCGGTGTCACATCTCCCGCCAAATGGGCTGGCACACTCTGTAAATCAAGGGGCCCACCGCACCGCACCAAGAGCACAGGGAGGTGCCAACAAAGGAACAAGCCTACGAAACCCACATCCAAGGCAAACAATTAATCCAAGACAAAACCTGTCTCAGTGCTCGGCAGTTCTCCTCTCACATGGAGGGCCGGACTACCCTGTTCTGGCCCAGCCCAAGCCTGCTCCACCCTATCCCCGTCTGCTCAAAAGGGCCTTGCCAACCAGATCAGGGCGGTGTCTCTCCAAGACTCTATCGCTCTCGCTCTCTAGCTCCCTCCCCCTCTAGCTCCCTCTCCCTCTCTCTTCTGGGTTTGCCCCTGCACCTCGTTCTACTTCTGTCGCCTTCCCTCAGTTTCTCTGCCTCTCTCTTTTTCTCTCTCTGTCTCTCTCCCTCTCCACCCTCCTCTCTCTCCATCGCTGTCTCTCTCCCTCCCTCCATTTCAATCTCTCCATCCATCTGTTCCTTGCTCTCCTTCAAACTGTTTGTGTGTGTGTGCATCTGTGTGTGTGTATGTCTGTGTGTGTGTTTCTGTGTGTGTGCGCACTCGTGTGTGTGGGTTCCCACACGGGAGCGCCCGGGTGTGTCTGTGTGTGGGTCTGTGGATTTGTTCCTGGTGGTGGTGGGTTGTGTCTTGGTTTCTCTGAGCCCTTCTCACTGGATATCAGGCTGCCGGCTCTAGTGCCAGCTCTAGGCAAAGCAGGGCCATCTCCCAACCTCCAATCCCCCACACCCTCTTGCCCGCCGGCAGGAACTTAGTCCAGACAAGCCACCATGGTTGGGGCGTTGTGACAAAAGGGCCATGAGCAGCTCGTCTGGATGTTCGCCCTTGGCCAGCTCAGGCTACTCTGGGTGGGTGGAGCAAGGGGAGGCCTCAGAGGAACACCTGAGCAGCCAGTGATCCAAAAGAATACCTCCGTGACAGGGCGCAGGACTGGACGGTGTCCCAGGGGCTCGTGGGCCCTGGGCCCTGACACCTCGGAGCACTCAATGTTCCGAGCGGGCCTGACATGGTGGATGCTCGGCAGCTCGGGAGCGGGTAAGGCTGAGAGCCAGCGCCCCAGGGGTCCCGAGAGGAGCCCGGTGGCCCAGGGCTGGCGATGCTGGCTGGAAGCCGGTGGTCATGGCTAGGCCGGGCTCTTGGGGCACCCAGGAGCCTCTGCCCACGTCTACGGCCATACTACCCTGAATGTGCCTGATCTTGTCTGATCTCCTAAAGCTAAGCAGGGTTGGGCCTGGTTAGTACTTGGTTGGGAGACTGCACGGGAATACCGGGTGCTGTAGGCTTTTTTACTGTCTTTCTTTCTTTTCTATCTTCCTTTCTTCCCTTTTCTCTCTCTCTCTCTCTTATTTTTTGCTTTCTTTCTTTTATTCTTTCTTTTCTTCTTTCCTTCCTTCCTTCCTTCTTCTTTCTTTCTTTCTTTCTTTCTTTCTTTCTTTCTTTCTTCTTTCTTTCTTTCTTTCTTTCTTTCTTTCTTTCTTTCTTTCTTTCTTTCTTTCTTTCTTTCATTCTTTCCTCTTTCTTTCCTTCTTTCTTTCTTTCTTTCTTTCTTCTTTCTTTCTTTCTTTCTTTCTTTCTTTCTTTCTTTCTTTCTTTCTTTCTTTCTTTCTTTCTCTCTCTCTCTCTCTCTCCCTCTCTCCCTCCCTCCCTCCCTCCCTCCCTCCCTCCCTCCCTTCCTTCCTTCCTTCCTTCCTTCCTTCCTTCCTTCCTTCCTTCCTTCCTTCCTTCCTTCCTTCCTTCCTTCCTTCCTTCCTTCCTTCCTTTTTTTCCTTCTTTCTTTCTTTTTCTTCCAAACGGAGTCTCGCTCTGTCACCCAGGCTGTAGTGCAATGGCGCAATCTCATCTCACTGCAAGCTCCGCCTCCCGGTTCACGCCATTCTCCTGCCTCAGTCTACCGAGCGGCTGGGACTACACACCACCA